>NW_026904136.1:0-107640 GCF_024500275.1 Phycodurus eques | reverse complement strand
GCCTTCCGGACCTTACCTATTGGAGTCCGCGCCGCCAGAGAGCCTAAGCCGCGTGAGTGGAGTCGCGCCGCCGAGAGCGTAATCCGCGTGAGTGGAGTCGCGCCGCCAGGGAGCCGTAAGACGCGTGAATGGAGTCGCGCCGCCAGAGAGCCGTAAGCCGCGTGAGCTGGAGTCGTAGCTGGATCCGAGGGATCCATCCGCAACAGAGGAGGTGATGCCGGACGAGCACGTGAACCAACAAATTGGACCTTAGTCAGTTTGGTGGAATGAGTGTGTGCTGGAGTTGGCGTCAGTGTCGCGTTTGTGGGGGGATTCCTGCCGGCTTCCTCCTTGGAGGACCGGTGCCTCACCCACTCCGGATCCTAACCATAACCCCAGAGGGGTCCAGCCTAACCTTAAATTTGGATCTGCGCACCCCAGTTACGCCATTAAATTCGGGGATAACCCGAACCCTAGGGCCTCTCCCAATGGGGCGAAAAATTAACACCAAAGAAAATCAAAATACTCAAAATGAAAGGAGAAATCACTCAAAGACTACAGAGTAAAGAACAGAAGCAAAATAACTCAAAAAAATAAAGGAGAAATCACTCAAACACTAAAGAGTAAAGAACAGAAGCAAAATAACTCAAAAAGAAAGAGAAATCACTCAAACACTAAAAGAGTAAAGAACAGAAGTAAAATAACTCAAAAAAGAAAAGAGAAATCACTCAAACACTAAAAGAGTAAAGAACAGAAGCGGAACCAAAAACAAGCGGAACCAAAAAACAAGGCCCAACAAGAGGGGACGGAAAAGAGTGGAACGCAGACAGGGAAATGACTAAGCGGAAAACACAAACAGGAAGTGGAGTGGAGAGGACCAAGCGGGAAACAACAAACACAGAAGAGGAACCAAAAGACCAACAGAGGAACCAAAACAAACCACAATTGAAGAAAACAACGGAAAGAGGAACAGCTACGAGACAGAATAAACAAGAGAAGATTTTGTTTTAAAGAAAAAGCATCTTGGAGAAACGACAAACGGAAGGACAAGAAGTCCAACAAACACAGTGAGTAGCAGTGCCATGAAGAAGGCTAACCAAGCCGAAACGTCGCGCGCGAAAAAGCTACTCGGGGAATGATGCTGGACTGATGTGGGGGGTGCCATTAATTGTATATGTGTATGTATTTATTTTGGGCGACATGCATTTTTTATTTGATGGACAGGGGAGCAGCCAAATTTGGTTAGGGGAATGGTGAAAAGACAAAGAAAGAGGTGGAACTAAAATAAATTGAACCTAAATTAAGGAGGAATTGAACCTAAATTAAGGATAAGAAAAGTCAAAAATTAGGACAGACAAACTTAAAACCTAAATTAGGAGGATGGAGGAACTAACATGTAGTCACTAATGGAAGGAGGGTTGGCACGCCAAATTCGGCCATTAGAAGAGAAAAACAAAGGAAAAGTCTAAATTTAGAAAAATAAGAAAAAACAAACAAAGACAAAAAAGTCACAAACACAAAGTCAAATAAGGACACAGAGTGATTCAAAAGCAATTTTATTAACTTTGGAGGATGGACGGAACATAATGTAACTAATGGAAAGGAGGTTGGCACGCCAAATTCGGCTAATTATAAGAAAAACAAGATGAAAAGTCTAAATTTAGAAAACTAAGAAATACAAAACAAAGACAAAAAAAAGTCACCAAACACAAAGTCAATAAGGACACAGAGTGATTAAAAGCAATTTTATTACAAAAAAAACAATGGAAGTCAACAAGACAAAAAAATAAAGTCAAATAAGGACACAGGGTGATAACAAAAGGACAATTGAAGTCAAACAAGACAAAAAGGTCAAAACAAACATAAAACCAAATACGGAACAATTGAAGTCAAATAGACAACAAAAAGGTCAAAACAAACATCAAATTAAAGCAGTAACTCAAATCGGAGTACATTAAAAGGGAATTCTCCCGCGTGTCCTCAGTGGTGGGGCCGGGCGGTTGCGTAGGTGTGGAGCTTGGGGATGGACAGTGCATTCCTTCCTCTCTGGGGGGGGCGCTTCGCGATCCCATAGGGGGAGGCTCGATTCCCTCCCCTAACCTCGCCAGTGCCTCCCCTTGCTCTCTTCTGCCCGACCCACTCCCTTGGATTCCGCGCCATTGGCCTGGATTCGGTGGGGTCCCTCGCCTGCGTGCTCGTCCCCCGACCCTGGCCCTGGTCGCCTTGTCCCGCCTTCCGGACCTTACCTAATTGGAGTCGCGCCGCCAGAGAGCCTAAGCCGGCGTGAGTGGAGTCGCGCCGCCGGGGAGAGCCGTAAGCCGCGTGAGTGGAGTCGCGCCGCCAGGGGAGCCGTAAGACGCGTGAATGGAGTCGCGCCGCCAGAGAGCCGTAAGCCGCGTGAGCTGGAGTCGTAGCTGGGATCCGAGGGATCCATCCGCAACAGAGGAGGTGCTGCCGGACGAGCACGTGAACCAACAAATTGGACCTTAGTCAGGTTGGTGGAAATGAGTGTGGCTGGAGTTGGCGTCAGTGGGGGGGGGTCGCGTTGTGGGGGGATTCCTGCCGGCTCCTCCTTGGAGGACCGGATGCCTCACCCACTCCGGATCCTAACCATAACCCCAGAGGGGTCCAGCCCTAACCTTAAATTTGGATCTGCGCAACCCCAGTTACGCCATTAAATTCGGGGGATAACCCGAACCCTAGGGCCTCTCCCAATGGGGCGAAAAATTAACACCAAAGAAAATCAAAATAACTCAAAAATGAAAGGAGAAATCACTCAAAGACTACAAGAGTAAAGAACAGAAGCAAAATAACTCAAAAAATAAAGGAGAAATCACTCAAACACTAAAAGAGTAAAGAACAGAAGCAAAATAACTCAAAAAAGAAAAGAGAAATCACTCAAACACTAAAAGAGTAAAGAACAGAAGTAAAATAACTCAAAAAAGAAAAGAGAAATCACTCAAACACTAAAAGAGTAAAGAACAGAAGCGGAACCAAAAACAAGCGGAACCAAAAAACAAGCCCAACAAGAGGGGACGGAAAAGAGTGGAACGCAGACAGGAAATGACTAAGCGGAAAAACACAAACAAGGAAGTGGAGTGGAGAGGACCAAGCGGGAAACACAAACACAGAAGAGGAACCAAAAGACCAACAGAGGAACCAAAACAAACCACAATTGAAGAAAAGCAACGGAAAGAGGAACAGCTACGAGACAGAATAAACAAGAGAAGATTTTGTTTTAAAGAAAAGCATCTTGGAGAAACGACAACGGAAGGACAAGAAGTCCAACAGACACAGTGAGTAAGCAGTGCCTGAAGAAGGCTAAACCAAGCCGAAACGTCGCGCGCGAAAAGCTTACTCGGGGGAATGATGCTGGACTGATGTGGGGGGTGCCATTAATTGTATATGTGTATGTATTTATTTTGGGGCGGACATGCCATTTTTTATTTGATGGACAGGGGGCGCCAAATTTGGTTAGGGGAATGGTGAAAAGACAAAGAAAGAGGTGGAACTAAAATAAATTGAACCTAAATTAAGGAGGAATTGAACCTAAATTAAGGATAAGAAAGTCAAAATTAGGACAGACAAACTTAAAACCTAAATTAGGAGGATGGACGGAACATAATGTAACTAATGGAAGGAGGTTGGCACGCCAAATTCGGCCAATTAGAAGAAAAACAAAAGGAAAAGTCTAAATTTAGAAAAATAAGAAAAACAAAACAAAGACAAAAAAGTCACAAACACAAAGTCAAATAAGGACACAGAGTGATCAAAAGCAATTTTATTAACTTTGGAGGATGGACGGAACATAATGTAACTAATGGAAGGAGGTTGGCACGCCAAATTCGGCTAATTAGAAGAAAAACAAAATGAAAAGTCTAAATTTAGAAAACTAAGAAATACAAAACAAAGACAAAAAAAGTCACAAACACAAAGTCAAATAAGGACACAGAGTGATTAAAAGCAATTTTATTAACAAAAAAACAAATGGAAGTCAAACAAGACAAAAAATAAAGTCAAATAAGGACACAGGGTGATAACAAAAGACAAATTGAAGTCAAACAAGACAAAAAGGTCAAAACAAACATAAAACCAAATACGGAACAATTGAAGTCAAATAAGACAACAAAAAGGTCAAAACAAACATCAAATTAAAGCAGTAACTCAAATCGGAGTACATTAAAAGGGGAATTCTCCCGCGTGTCTCAGTGGTGGGGCCGGGCGGTTGCGTAGTGTGGAGCTTGGGGGATGGACAGTGCATTCCTTCCTCTCTGGGGGGCGCTCGCGTCCCCAGAGGGGGAGGCTCGGATTCCCTCCCCTAACCTCGCCAGTGCCTCCCCCTTGCTCTCTTCTGCCCGAACCCCTCCCTTGGATTCCGCGCCATTGGCCTGGATTCGGTGGGGTCCCTCGCCTGCGTGCTCGTCCCCCGACCCTGGCCCTGGTCGCCTTGTCCCGCCTTCCGGACCTTACCTATTGGAGTCGCGCCGCCAGAGAGCCTAAGCCGCGTGAGTGGAGTCGCGCCGCCGGAGAGCCGTAAGCCGCGTGAGTGGAGTCGCGCCGCCAGGGAGCCGTAAGACGCGTGAATGGAGTCGCGCCGCCAGAGAGCCGTAAGCCGCGTGAGCTGGAGTCGTAGCTGGGATCCGAGGGATCCATCCGCAACAGAGGAGGTGATGCCGGACGAGCACGTGAACCAACAAATTGGACCTTAGTCAGGTTGGTGGAATGAGTGTGGCTGGAGTTGGCGTCAGTGGGGGGGGTCGCGTTGTGGGGGGATTCCTGCCGGCTCCTCCTTGGAGGACCGGATGCCTCACCCACTCCGGATCCTAACCATAACCCCAGAGGGGTCCAGCCCTAACCTTAAATTTGGATCTGCGCAACCCCAGTTACGCCATTAAATTCGGGGGATAACCCGAACCCTAGGGCCTCTCCCAATGGGGCGAAAAATTAACACCAAAAGAAAATCAAAATAACTCAAAAATGAAAGGAGAAATCACTCAAAGACTACAAGAGTAAAGAACAGAAGCAAAATAACTCAAAAAATAAAGGAGAAATCACTCAAACACTAAAAGAGTAAAGAACAGAAGCAAAATAACTCAAAAAAGAAAAGAGAAATCACTCAAACACTAAAAGAGTAAAGAACAGAAGTAAAATAACTCAAAAAAGAAAAGAGAAATCACTCAAACACTAAAAGAGTAAAGAACAGAAGCGGAACCAAAAACAAGCGGAACCAAAAAACAAGCCCAACAAGAGGGGACGGAAAAGAGTGGAACGCAGACAGGAAATGACTAAGCGGAAAACACAAACAAGGAAGTGGAGTGGAGAGGACCAAGCGGGAAACACAAACACAGAAGAGGAACCAAAAGACCAACAGAGGAACCAAAACAAACCACAATTGAAGAAAAGCAACGGAAAGAGGAACAGCTACGAGACAGAATAAACAAGAGAAGATTTTGTTTTAAAGAAAAGCATCTTGGAGAAACGACAAACGGAAGGACAAGAAGTCCAACAGACACAGTGAGTAAGCAGTGCCTGAAGAAGGCTAAACCAAGCCGAAACGTCGCGCGCGAAAAGCTTACTCGGGGGAATGATGCTGGACTGATGTGGGGGGTGCCATTAATTGTATATGTGTATGTATTTATTTTGGGGCGGACATGCCATTTTTTATTTGATGGACAGGGGCGCCAAATTTGGTTAGGGGAATGGTGAAAAGACAAAGAAAGAGGTGGAACTAAAATAAATTGAACCTAAATTAAGGAGGAATTGAACCTAAATTAAGGATAAGAAAGTCAAAATTAGGACAGACAAACTTAAAACCTAAATTAGGAGGATGGACGGAACATAATGTAACTAATGGAAGGAGGTTGGCACGCCAAATTCGGCCAATTAGAAGAAAAACAAAAGGAAAAGTCTAAATTTAGAAAAATAAGAAAAACAAAACAAAGACAAAAAAGTCACAAACACAAAGTCAAATAAGGACACAGAGTGATCAAAAGCAATTTTATTAACTTTGGAGGATGGACGGAACATAATGTAACTAATGGAAGGAGGTTGGCACGCCAAATTCGGCTAATTAGAAGAAAAACAAAATGAAAAGTCTAAATTTAGAAAACTAAGAAATACAAAACAAAGACAAAAAAAGTCACAAACACAAAGTCAAATAAGGACACAGAGTGATTAAAAGCAATTTTATTAACAAAAAAACAAATGGAAGTCAAACAAGACAAAAAATAAAGTCAAATAAGGACACAGGGTGATAACAAAAGACAAATTGAAGTCAAACAAGACAAAAAGGTCAAAACAAACATAAAACCAAATACGGAACAATTGAAGTCAAATAAGACAACAAAAAGGTCAAAACAAACATCAAATTAAAGCAGTAACTCAAATCGGAGTACATTAAAAGGGGAATTCTCCCGCGTGTCTCAGTGGTGGGGCCGGGCGGTTGCGTAGTGTGGAGCTTGGGGGATGGACAGTGCATTCCTTCCTCTCTGGGGGGCGCTCGCGTCCCCAGAGGGGGAGGCTCGGATTCCCTCCCCTAACCTCGCCAGTGCCTCCCCCTTGCTCTCTTCTGCCCGAACCCCTCCCTTGGATTCCGCGCCATTGGCCTGGATTCGGTGGGGTCCCTCGCCTGCGTGCTCGTCCCCCGACCCTGGCCCTGGTCGCCTTGTCCCGCCTTCCGGACCTTACCTATTGGAGTCGCGCCGCCAGAGAGCCTAAGCCGCGTGAGTGGAGTCGCGCCGCCGGAGAGCCGTAAGCCGCGTGAGTGGAGTCGCGCCGCCAGGGAGCCGTAAGACGCGTGAATGGAGTCGCGCCGCCAGAGAGCCGTAAGCCGCGTGAGCTGGAGTCGTAGCTGGGATCCGAGGGATCCATCCGCAACAGAGGAGGTGATGCCGGACGAGCACGTGAACCAACAAATTGGACCTTAGTCAGGTTGGTGGAATGAGTGTGGCTGGAGTTGGCGTCAGTGGGGGGGGTCGCGTTGTGGGGGGATTCCTGCCGGCTCCTCCTTGGAGGACCGGATGCCTCACCCACTCCGGATCCTAACCATAACCCCAGAGGGGTCCAGCCCTAACCTTAAATTTGGATCTGCGCAACCCCAGTTACGCCATTAAATTCGGGGGATAACCCGAACCCTAGGGCCTCTCCCAATGGGGCGAAAAATTAACACCAAAAGAAAATCAAAATAACTCAAAAATGAAAGGAGAAATCACTCAAAGACTACAAGAGTAAAGAACAGAAGCAAAATAACTCAAAAAATAAAGGAGAAATCACTCAAACACTAAAAGAGTAAAGAACAGAAGCAAAATAACTCAAAAAAGAAAAGAGAAATCACTCAAACACTAAAAGAGTAAAGAACAGAAGTAAAATAACTCAAAAAAGAAAAGAGAAATCACTCAAACACTAAAAGAGTAAAGAACAGAAGCGGAACCAAAAACAAGCGGAACCAAAAAACAAGCCCAACAAGAGGGGACGGAAAAGAGTGGAACGCAGACAGGAAATGACTAAGCGGAAAACACAAACAAGGAAGTGGAGTGGAGAGGACCAAGCGGGAAACACAAACACAGAAGAGGAACCAAAAGACCAACAGAGGAACCAAAACAAACCACAATTGAAGAAAAGCAACGGAAAGAGGAACAGCTACGAGACAGAATAAACAAGAGAAGATTTTGTTTTAAAGAAAAGCATCTTGGAGAAACGACAAACGGAAGGACAAGAAGTCCAACAGACACAGTGAGTAAGCAGTGCCTGAAGAAGGCTAAACCAAGCCGAAACGTCGCGCGCGAAAAGCTTACTCGGGGGAATGATGCTGGACTGATGTGGGGGGTGCCATTAATTGTATATGTGTATGTATTTATTTTGGGGCGGACATGCCATTTTTTATTTGATGGACAGGGGGCGCCAAATTTGGTTAGGGGAATGGTGAAAAGACAAAGAAAGAGGTGGAACTAAAATAAATTGAACCTAAATTAAGGAGGAATTGAACCTAAATTAAGGATAAGAAAGTCAAAATTAGGACAGACAAACTTAAAACCTAAATTAGGAGGATGGACGGAACATAATGTAACTAATGGAAGGAGGTTGGCACGCCAAATTCGGCCAATTAGAAGAAAAACAAAAGGAAAAGTCTAAATTTAGAAAAATAAGAAAAACAAAACAAAGACAAAAAAGTCACAAACACAAAGTCAAATAAGGACACAGAGTGATCAAAAGCAATTTTATTAACTTTGGAGGATGGACGGAACATAATGTAACTAATGGAAGGAGGTTGGCACGCCAAATTCGGCTAATTAGAAGAAAAACAAAATGAAAAGTCTAAATTTAGAAAACTAAGAAATACAAAACAAAGACAAAAAAAGTCACAAACACAAAGTCAAATAAGGACACAGAGTGATTAAAAGCAATTTTATTAACAAAAAAACAAATGGAAGTCAAACAAGACAAAAAATAAAGTCAAATAAGGACACAGGGTGATAACAAAAGACAAATTGAAGTCAAACAAGACAAAAAGGTCAAAACAAACATAAAACCAAATACGGAACAATTGAAGTCAAATAAGACAACAAAAAGGTCAAAACAAACATCAAATTAAAGCAGTAACTCAAATCGGAGTACATTAAAAGGGGAATTCTCCCGCGTGTCTCAGTGGTGGGGCCGGGCGGTTGCGTAGTGTGGAGCTTGGGGGATGGACAGTGCATTCCTTCCTCTCTGGGGGGCGCTCGCGTCCCCAGAGGGGGAGGCTCGGATTCCCTCCCCTAACCTCGCCAGTGCCTCCCCCTTGCTCTCTTCTGCCCGAACCCCTCCCTTGGATTCCGCGCCATTGGCCTGGATTCGGTGGGGTCCCTCGCCTGCGTGCTCGTCCCCCGACCCTGGCCCTGGTCGCCTTGTCCCGCCTTCCGGACCTTACCTATTGGAGTCGCGCCGCCAGAGAGCCTAAGCCGCGTGAGTGGAGTCGCGCCGCCGGAGAGCCGTAAGCCGCGTGAGTGGAGTCGCGCCGCCAGGGAGCCGTAAGACGCGTGAATGGAGTCGCGCCGCCAGAGAGCCGTAAGCCGCGTGAGCTGGAGTCGTAGCTGGGATCCGAGGGATCCATCCGCAACAGAGGAGGTGATGCCGGACGAGCACGTGAACCAACAAATTGGACCTTAGTCAGGTTGGTGGAATGAGTGTGGCTGGAGTTGGCGTCAGTGGGGGGGGTCGCGTTGTGGGGGGATTCCTGCCGGCTCCTCCTTGGAGGACCGGATGCCTCACCCACTCCGGATCCTAACCATAACCCCAGAGGGGTCCAGCCCTAACCTTAAATTTGGATCTGCGCAACCCCAGTTACGCCATTAAATTCGGGGGATAACCCGAACCCTAGGGCCTCTCCCAATGGGGCGAAAAATTAACACCAAAAGAAAATCAAAATAACTCAAAAATGAAAGGAGAAATCACTCAAAGACTACAAGAGTAAAGAACAGAAGCAAAATAACTCAAAAAATAAAGGAGAAATCACTCAAACACTAAAAGAGTAAAGAACAGAAGCAAAATAACTCAAAAAAGAAAAGAGAAATCACTCAAACACTAAAAGAGTAAAGAACAGAAGTAAAATAACTCAAAAAAGAAAAGAGAAATCACTCAAACACTAAAAGAGTAAAGAACAGAAGCGGAACCAAAAACAAGCGGAACCAAAAAACAAGCCCAACAAGAGGGGACGGAAAAGAGTGGAACGCAGACAGGAAATGACTAAGCGGAAAACACAAACAAGGAAGTGGAGTGGAGAGGACCAAGCGGGAAACACAAACACAGAAGAGGAACCAAAAGACCAACAGAGGAACCAAAACAAACCACAATTGAAGAAAAGCAACGGAAAGAGGAACAGCTACGAGACAGAATAAACAAGAGAAGATTTTGTTTTAAAGAAAAGCATCTTGGAGAAACGACAAACGGAAGGACAAGAAGTCCAACAGACACAGTGAGTAAGCAGTGCCTGAAGAAGGCTAAACCAAGCCGAAACGTCGCGCGCGAAAAGCTTACTCGGGGGAATGATGCTGGACTGATGTGGGGGGTGCCATTAATTGTATATGTGTATGTATTTATTTTGGGGCGGACATGCCATTTTTTATTTGATGGACAGGGGGCGCCAAATTTGGTTAGGGGAATGGTGAAAAGACAAAGAAAGAGGTGGAACTAAAATAAATTGAACCTAAATTAAGGAGGAATTGAACCTAAATTAAGGATAAGAAAGTCAAAATTAGGACAGACAAACTTAAAACCTAAATTAGGAGGATGGACGGAACATAATGTAACTAATGGAAGGAGGTTGGCACGCCAAATTCGGCCAATTAGAAGAAAAACAAAAGGAAAAGTCTAAATTTAGAAAAATAAGAAAAACAAAACAAAGACAAAAAAGTCACAAACACAAAGTCAAATAAGGACACAGAGTGATCAAAAGCAATTTTATTAACTTTGGAGGATGGACGGAACATAATGTAACTAATGGAAGGAGGTTGGCACGCCAAATTCGGCTAATTAGAAGAAAAACAAAATGAAAAGTCTAAATTTAGAAAACTAAGAAATACAAAACAAAGACAAAAAAAGTCACAAACACAAAGTCAAATAAGGACACAGAGTGATTAAAAGCAATTTTATTAACAAAAAAACAAATGGAAGTCAAACAAGACAAAAAATAAAGTCAAATAAGGACACAGGGTGATAACAAAAGACAAATTGAAGTCAAACAAGACAAAAAGGTCAAAACAAACATAAAACCAAATACGGAACAATTGAAGTCAAATAAGACAACAAAAAGGTCAAAACAAACATCAAATTAAAGCAGTAACTCAAATCGGAGTACATTAAAAGGGGAATTCTCCCGCGTGTCTCAGTGGTGGGGCCGGGCGGTTGCGTAGTGTGGAGCTTGGGGGATGGACAGTGCATTCCTTCCTCTCTGGGGGGCGCTCGCGTCCCCAGAGGGGGAGGCTCGGATTCCCTCCCCTAACCTCGCCAGTGCCTCCCCCTTGCTCTCTTCTGCCCGAACCCCTCCCTTGGATTCCGCGCCATTGGCCTGGATTCGGTGGGGTCCCTCGCCTGCGTGCTCGTCCCCCGACCCTGGCCCTGGTCGCCTTGTCCCGCCTTCCGGACCTTACCTATTGGAGTCGCGCCGCCAGAGAGCCTAAGCCGCGTGAGTGGAGTCGCGCCGCCGGAGAGCCGTAAGCCGCGTGAGTGGAGTCGCGCCGCCAGGGAGCCGTAAGACGCGTGAATGGAGTCGCGCCGCCAGAGAGCCGTAAGCCGCGTGAGCTGGAGTCGTAGCTGGGATCCGAGGGATCCATCCGCAACAGAGGAGGTGATGCCGGACGAGCACGTGAACCAACAAATTGGACCTTAGTCAGGTTGGTGGAATGAGTGTGGCTGGAGTTGGCGTCAGTGGGGGGGGTCGCGTTGTGGGGGGATTCCTGCCGGCTCCTCCTTGGAGGACCGGATGCCTCACCCACTCCGGATCCTAACCATAACCCCAGAGGGGTCCAGCCCTAACCTTAAATTTGGATCTGCGCAACCCCAGTTACGCCATTAAATTCGGGGGATAACCCGAACCCTAGGGCCTCTCCCAATGGGGCGAAAAATTAACACCAAAAGAAAATCAAAATAACTCAAAAATGAAAGGAGAAATCACTCAAAGACTACAAGAGTAAAGAACAGAAGCAAAATAACTCAAAAAATAAAGGAGAAATCACTCAAACACTAAAAGAGTAAAGAACAGAAGCAAAATAACTCAAAAAAGAAAAGAGAAATCACTCAAACACTAAAAGAGTAAAGAACAGAAGTAAAATAACTCAAAAAAGAAAAGAGAAATCACTCAAACACTAAAAGAGTAAAGAACAGAAGCGGAACCAAAAACAAGCGGAACCAAAAAACAAGCCCAACAAGAGGGGACGGAAAAGAGTGGAACGCAGACAGGAAATGACTAAGCGGAAAACACAAACAAGGAAGTGGAGTGGAGAGGACCAAGCGGGAAACACAAACACAGAAGAGGAACCAAAAGACCAACAGAGGAACCAAAACAAACCACAATTGAAGAAAAGCAACGGAAAGAGGAACAGCTACGAGACAGAATAAACAAGAGAAGATTTTGTTTTAAAGAAAAGCATCTTGGAGAAACGACAAACGGAAGGACAAGAAGTCCAACAGACACAGTGAGTAAGCAGTGCCTGAAGAAGGCTAAACCAAGCCGAAACGTCGCGCGCGAAAAGCTTACTCGGGGGAATGATGCTGGACTGATGTGGGGGGTGCCATTAATTGTATATGTGTATGTATTTATTTTGGGGCGGACATGCCATTTTTTATTTGATGGACAGGGGGCGCCAAATTTGGTTAGGGGAATGGTGAAAAGACAAAGAAAGAGGTGGAACTAAAATAAATTGAACCTAAATTAAGGAGGAATTGAACCTAAATTAAGGATAAGAAAGTCAAAATTAGGACAGACAAACTTAAAACCTAAATTAGGAGGATGGACGGAACATAATGTAACTAATGGAAGGAGGTTGGCACGCCAAATTCGGCCAATTAGAAGAAAAACAAAAGGAAAAGTCTAAATTTAGAAAAATAAGAAAAACAAAACAAAGACAAAAAAGTCACAAACACAAAGTCAAATAAGGACACAGAGTGATCAAAAGCAATTTTATTAACTTTGGAGGATGGACGGAACATAATGTAACTAATGGAAGGAGGTTGGCACGCCAAATTCGGCTAATTAGAAGAAAAACAAAATGAAAAGTCTAAATTTAGAAAACTAAGAAATACAAAACAAAGACAAAAAAAGTCACAAACACAAAGTCAAATAAGGACACAGAGTGATTAAAAGCAATTTTATTAACAAAAAAACAAATGGAAGTCAAACAAGACAAAAAATAAAGTCAAATAAGGACACAGGGTGATAACAAAAGACAAATTGAAGTCAAACAAGACAAAAAGGTCAAAACAAACATAAAACCAAATACGGAACAATTGAAGTCAAATAAGACAACAAAAAGGTCAAAACAAACATCAAATTAAAGCAGTAACTCAAATCGGAGTACATTAAAAGGGGAATTCTCCCGCGTGTCTCAGTGGTGGGGCCGGGCGGTTGCGTAGTGTGGAGCTTGGGGGATGGACAGTGCATTCCTTCCTCTCTGGGGGGCGCTCGCGTCCCCAGAGGGGGAGGCTCGGATTCCCTCCCCTAACCTCGCCAGTGCCTCCCCCTTGCTCTCTTCTGCCCGAACCCCTCCCTTGGATTCCGCGCCATTGGCCTGGATTCGGTGGGGTCCCTCGCCTGCGTGCTCGTCCCCCGACCCTGGCCCTGGTCGCCTTGTCCCGCCTTCCGGACCTTACCTATTGGAGTCGCGCCGCCAGAGAGCCTAAGCCGCGTGAGTGGAGTCGCGCCGCCGGAGAGCCGTAAGCCGCGTGAGTGGAGTCGCGCCGCCAGGGAGCCGTAAGACGCGTGAATGGAGTCGCGCCGCCAGAGAGCCGTAAGCCGCGTGAGCTGGAGTCGTAGCTGGGATCCGAGGGATCCATCCGCAACAGAGGAGGTGATGCCGGACGAGCACGTGAACCAACAAATTGGACCTTAGTCAGGTTGGTGGAATGAGTGTGGCTGGAGTTGGCGTCAGTGGGGGGGGTCGCGTTGTGGGGGGATTCCTGCCGGCTCCTCCTTGGAGGACCGGATGCCTCACCCACTCCGGATCCTAACCATAACCCCAGAGGGGTCCAGCCCTAACCTTAAATTTGGATCTGCGCAACCCCAGTTACGCCATTAAATTCGGGGGATAACCCGAACCCTAGGGCCTCTCCCAATGGGGCGAAAAATTAACACCAAAAGAAAATCAAAATAACTCAAAAATGAAAGGAGAAATCACTCAAAGACTACAAGAGTAAAGAACAGAAGCAAAATAACTCAAAAAATAAAGGAGAAATCACTCAAACACTAAAAGAGTAAAGAACAGAAGCAAAATAACTCAAAAAAGAAAAGAGAAATCACTCAAACACTAAAAGAGTAAAGAACAGAAGTAAAATAACTCAAAAAAGAAAAGAGAAATCACTCAAACACTAAAAGAGTAAAGAACAGAAGCGGAACCAAAAACAAGCGGAACCAAAAAACAAGCCCAACAAGAGGGGACGGAAAAGAGTGGAACGCAGACAGGAAATGACTAAGCGGAAAACACAAACAAGGAAGTGGAGTGGAGAGGACCAAGCGGGAAACACAAACACAGAAGAGGAACCAAAAGACCAACAGAGGAACCAAAACAAACCACAATTGAAGAAAAGCAACGGAAAGAGGAACAGCTACGAGACAGAATAAACAAGAGAAGATTTTGTTTTAAAGAAAAGCATCTTGGAGAAACGACAAACGGAAGGACAAGAAGTCCAACAGACACAGTGAGTAAGCAGTGCCTGAAGAAGGCTAAACCAAGCCGAAACGTCGCGCGCGAAAAGCTTACTCGGGGGAATGATGCTGGACTGATGTGGGGGGTGCCATTAATTGTATATGTGTATGTATTTATTTTGGGGCGGACATGCCATTTTTTATTTGATGGACAGGGGGCGCCAAATTTGGTTAGGGGAATGGTGAAAAGACAAAGAAAGAGGTGGAACTAAAATAAATTGAACCTAAATTAAGGAGGAATTGAACCTAAATTAAGGATAAGAAAGTCAAAATTAGGACAGACAAACTTAAAACCTAAATTAGGAGGATGGACGGAACATAATGTAACTAATGGAAGGAGGTTGGCACGCCAAATTCGGCCAATTAGAAGAAAAACAAAAGGAAAAGTCTAAATTTAGAAAAATAAGAAAAACAAAACAAAGACAAAAAAGTCACAAACACAAAGTCAAATAAGGACACAGAGTGATCAAAAGCAATTTTATTAACTTTGGAGGATGGACGGAACATAATGTAACTAATGGAAGGAGGTTGGCACGCCAAATTCGGCTAATTAGAAGAAAAACAAAATGAAAAGTCTAAATTTAGAAAACTAAGAAATACAAAACAAAGACAAAAAAAGTCACAAACACAAAGTCAAATAAGGACACAGAGTGATTAAAAGCAATTTTATTAACAAAAAAACAAATGGAAGTCAAACAAGACAAAAAATAAAGTCAAATAAGGACACAGGGTGATAACAAAAGACAAATTGAAGTCAAACAAGACAAAAAGGTCAAAACAAACATAAAACCAAATACGGAACAATTGAAGTCAAATAAGACAACAAAAAGGTCAAAACAAACATCAAATTAAAGCAGTAACTCAAATCGGAGTACATTAAAAGGGGAATTCTCCCGCGTGTCTCAGTGGTGGGGCCGGGCGGTTGCGTAGTGTGGAGCTTGGGGGATGGACAGTGCATTCCTTCCTCTCTGGGGGGCGCTCGCGTCCCCAGAGGGGGAGGCTCGGATTCCCTCCCCTAACCTCGCCAGTGCCTCCCCCTTGCTCTCTTCTGCCCGAACCCCTCCCTTGGATTCCGCGCCATTGGCCTGGATTCGGTGGGGTCCCTCGCCTGCGTGCTCGTCCCCCGACCCTGGCCCTGGTCGCCTTGTCCCGCCTTCCGGACCTTACCTATTGGAGTCGCGCCGCCAGAGAGCCTAAGCCGCGTGAGTGGAGTCGCGCCGCCGGAGAGCCGTAAGCCGCGTGAGTGGAGTCGCGCCGCCAGGGAGCCGTAAGACGCGTGAATGGAGTCGCGCCGCCAGAGAGCCGTAAGCCGCGTGAGCTGGAGTCGTAGCTGGGATCCGAGGGATCCATCCGCAACAGAGGAGGTGATGCCGGACGAGCACGTGAACCAACAAATTGGACCTTAGTCAGGTTGGTGGAATGAGTGTGGCTGGAGTTGGCGTCAGTGGGGGGGGTCGCGTTGTGGGGGGATTCCTGCCGGCTCCTCCTTGGAGGACCGGATGCCTCACCCACTCCGGATCCTAACCATAACCCCAGAGGGGTCCAGCCCTAACCTTAAATTTGGATCTGCGCAACCCCAGTTACGCCATTAAATTCGGGGGATAACCCGAACCCTAGGGCCTCTCCCAATGGGGCGAAAAATTAACACCAAAAGAAAATCAAAATAACTCAAAAATGAAAGGAGAAATCACTCAAAGACTACAAGAGTAAAGAACAGAAGCAAAATAACTCAAAAAATAAAGGAGAAATCACTCAAACACTAAAAGAGTAAAGAACAGAAGCAAAATAACTCAAAAAAGAAAAGAGAAATCACTCAAACACTAAAAGAGTAAAGAACAGAAGTAAAATAACTCAAAAAAGAAAAGAGAAATCACTCAAACACTAAAAGAGTAAAGAACAGAAGCGGAACCAAAAACAAGCGGAACCAAAAAACAAGCCCAACAAGAGGGGACGGAAAAGAGTGGAACGCAGACAGGAAATGACTAAGCGGAAAACACAAACAAGGAAGTGGAGTGGAGAGGACCAAGCGGGAAACACAAACACAGAAGAGGAACCAAAAGACCAACAGAGGAACCAAAACAAACCACAATTGAAGAAAAGCAACGGAAAGAGGAACAGCTACGAGACAGAATAAACAAGAGAAGATTTTGTTTTAAAGAAAAGCATCTTGGAGAAACGACAAACGGAAGGACAAGAAGTCCAACAGACACAGTGAGTAAGCAGTGCCTGAAGAAGGCTAAACCAAGCCGAAACGTCGCGCGCGAAAAGCTTACTCGGGGGAATGATGCTGGACTGATGTGGGGGGTGCCATTAATTGTATATGTGTATGTATTTATTTTGGGGCGGACATGCCATTTTTTATTTGATGGACAGGGGGCGCCAAATTTGGTTAGGGGAATGGTGAAAAGACAAAGAAAGAGGTGGAACTAAAATAAATTGAACCTAAATTAAGGAGGAATTGAACCTAAATTAAGGATAAGAAAGTCAAAATTAGGACAGACAAACTTAAAACCTAAATTAGGAGGATGGACGGAACATAATGTAACTAATGGAAGGAGGTTGGCACGCCAAATTCGGCCAATTAGAAGAAAAACAAAAGGAAAAGTCTAAATTTAGAAAAATAAGAAAAACAAAACAAAGACAAAAAAGTCACAAACACAAAGTCAAATAAGGACACAGAGTGATCAAAAGCAATTTTATTAACTTTGGAGGATGGACGGAACATAATGTAACTAATGGAAGGAGGTTGGCACGCCAAATTCGGCTAATTAGAAGAAAAACAAAATGAAAAGTCTAAATTTAGAAAACTAAGAAATACAAAACAAAGACAAAAAAAGTCACAAACACAAAGTCAAATAAGGACACAGAGTGATTAAAAGCAATTTTATTAACAAAAAAACAAATGGAAGTCAAACAAGACAAAAAATAAAGTCAAATAAGGACACAGGGTGATAACAAAAGACAAATTGAAGTCAAACAAGACAAAAAGGTCAAAACAAACATAAAACCAAATACGGAACAATTGAAGTCAAATAAGACAACAAAAAGGTCAAAACAAACATCAAATTAAAGCAGTAACTCAAATCGGAGTACATTAAAAGGGGAATTCTCCCGCGTGTCTCAGTGGTGGGGCCGGGCGGTTGCGTAGTGTGGAGCTTGGGGGATGGACAGTGCATTCCTTCCTCTCTGGGGGGCGCTCGCGTCCCCAGAGGGGGAGGCTCGGATTCCCTCCCCTAACCCTAACCCTAACCCTAACCCTAACCCCTAACCCTAACCCTAACCCTAACCCTAACCCTAACCCTAACCTAACCCTAACTAACCCTACTAACCCTAACCCTAACCTAACCCTAACCCTAACCTAACCTAACCTAACTAACCCTAACCCTTAACCCTAATCTCAACCATTCATCCAACCCTAATTTTAGTTAACCCTTAATTTGTTAACCCTAATTGTAAGTAACCCTAGTTAAATTAATCACAACCCTAGATTTATTAACCCTAACTTTGATTTAACCCTAACCTTAACCATTGGTTAACCCTAATGTTAAATTAACCCCAATCACACTCAACCCTAATTGGATTAATCCTAATTTTAACCTTACCCTAACCTTAACCATTTCATCCAACCCTAATTTTAGTTAACCCTTAATTTGTTAACCCTAATTGTAAGTAACCCTAGTTTACCCAATGTTAAATTAATCCCAACCCTAGATTTATTAACCTTAACTTTGATTTAACCCTAACCTTAACCATTTGTTAACCCTAATTTTAAATTAACCCCAATCACACTCAACCCTAATTGGATTAATCCTAATTTTAACCTTACCCTAACCTTAACCATTTGATCCCACCCTAATTTACGCAACCTAATTATCAATTAACCCTAATTAACCCTAATTCCATAATTAATTAGTTATAAATTTGATTATTTAAGGAGTTCTACATTTACAGAATTAAAAACAAAATAATAATTGCTAACCTACTATATACACAATATACAGGATTTAATTAATTAATTAATTAATTAAAAACATATATATACACTATTTACACTAATTACATATAAGAATAAGACTGGTGAAGAAAAGACATTGGAATAAATACACTGGTAAAAACTAAAAATGAGTCACTAAAAAAGGGGAACCAGCTAAATCTTGTCACTTCACTTTCACTTTTGCTAAAAGACTTCACTTTCACTTTTGCTTTCGAACGAGCAACAGCTCTTGATATAACAGTAGGATAGTAGAAATTGTGTGCTAAAACCTGAAGAAGGCTTGACATAAGCCGAAACGTTGTTGGCACACACAAAGACAGAATTGGATAAAGACAAATATAATTGAATAAAAACAACTTTGTTTGATAGTTTCTTTATTATTTTTTATTTTTTTATTAAATTTTTTTTGAAAAAACATTTTTTGGCATCTTTACAATAACAATCCATACATTAGCAATACTATACCTGATAATTCATTGTAGAACATACAATTTATAAACTAGACAATAGAACATTTATTAATTATATAGCAAAGGCGACAGGAAAATCCGTAAATGAATGACAAAGACAGAAAACTAAGAAACAGATACAAAAACAATAAAAACTGAAAAAATACAACAAAACATACAAAAACATTACAAAAATATATACTAAAACAACAAAAACAATTAAAAAACTAAAAGTATAAAAAAACAAAAAAAGTGTTCATAAAAATACAAATTACACAAATTTACAACAAAATGATGGATGAGGGATGGACAGTGGCCCGGTATGGTCGCCGAGGCCAAAATAAATATCAGACAGGAGTTGGGAATCAAGGTGGAGGGAGATTCCAGGGGTGGAAGGCCAGTGCACCTCCCTTTCGCTCCGACGGTCGGCCGGAGGCCTTTGACCATCGGGGTGGAAGGGTTCAGCCTCAATTTCCTAACCCTCTAACCCTAACCCTAACCCTAAACCCTAACCCTAACCCTAACCCTAACCCATGGTACTCGAGCGAAACTGAGTGCTTTAAAGCTCGCCGCTCGGCCCCACAGCCGTCCAGAGAATCGGGTGAGGCCTCCCCTGAAAGCTGGATTCCCACCGATCGTTTCTTTCAAATCTTAGCCCACTAGCTCAAAAGTAAATGCTAAAAAGTCCTGCCAAAATCACGTAGGTCGTCATGTTACAATTTAGTCAATAAAGGCCTACTACTGGACCGAAACTGACTGCTTTAACGCTTGCCGTTCAGCCCCACGACCTCCGAGAGGCTTGGAATCGGCCTCCCCTAAAAGCTGGATTCCCACCGATCGTTTGTTTCAAATCTTAGCCCAGCAGGTGAAAGGTAGGCGCTAAAAAGTCCTGCCAAAATCACATAGGTCGTCATGTTACAATTTAGTCAATAAAGGCCTCCTACTGGACCAAAACTGAGTGCTTTAACGGTCGCCGCTCGGCCCCACAGCAGTCCAGAGACTCGGGGGAGGCCTCCCCTGAAAGCTGAATTCCCACCGATCATTTGTTTCAAATCTTAGCCCACTAGCTCAAACGTAAGCGCTAAAAAGACCTGCCAAAATCACATAGGTCGTCATGTTACAATTTAGTCAATAAAGGCCAACTACTGGACCGAAACTGAGTGCTTTAACGCTCGCCGCTCGGCCCCACGACCTCTGAGAGGCTTGGAAGCGGCCTCCCCTGAAAGCTGGAATCTCACCGATCGCTTATTTCAAATCTTAGCCCAGTAGCTGAAAAGTAGGCGCTAAAAGGTCCTGCCAAAATCACATAGGTCGTCATGTTACAATTTAGTCAATAAAAGCCTACTACTGGAGCGAAACCGAGTGCTATGACGCTCGCCGTTCGGCCCCACGACCTCCGAGAGGCTTGGACGAGGCCTCCCCTGAAAGCTGGATTCCCAGGGCTTGTCTGTGTGAATTCCTAGCCCGCTAGGCTAAAATTAAGTGACAAAGTCGTGCCGAAGTCAAATCGGTCGTCATTGTACTCGAGCGAAACTGAGTGCTTTAACGGTCGCCGCTCGGCCCCAAAGCAGTCCAGAGACTCTGGGGAGGCCTCCCCTGAAAGCTGGATTCCCACCGATCGTTTGTTTCAAATCTTAGCCCGCTAGCTCAAAAGTAAGCGCTAAAAACTCCTGCCAAAGTCACACAGGTCGTCATGTTACAATTTAGTCAATAAAAGCCTACCACTGGAGCGAAACCGAGTGCTTTGACGCTCGCCGTTCGGCCTCACGAGCTCCGAGAGGCTTGGAAGAGGCCTCCCTTAAAAGCTGGATTCCCAAGGCTTGTCTGTGTGAATTCCTAGCCTTCTAGGCTGAAATTAAGCGACCTAAAGTCGTGCCGAAGTCAAATCGCTCGTCATGGTACTCGAGCGAAACAGAGTGCTTTGACGCTCGTAGTTCGGGCCCACGACCTCCGAGAGGCTTGGAAGAGGCCTCCCCTGAAAGCTGGCTTCCCACTGATCGTTTGTTTCAAATCTTAGCCCAGTAGCTGAAAAGTAGGCGCTAAAAAGTCCTGCCAAAATCACATAGGTCGTCATGTTCCAATTTAGTCAATAAAGGCCTACTACTGGAGAGAAACCGAATGCTATGACGCTCGCCGTTCGGGCCCACGACCTCCGAGAGGCTTGGAATAGGCCTCCCCTAAAAGCTGGATTCCCACCAATCGTTTGTTTCAAATCTTAGCCCAGCAGCTGAAAAGTAGGCGCTAAAAAGTCCTGCCAAAATCACATAGGTCGTCATGTTACAATTTAGTCAATAAAGGCCTCCTACTGGACCGAAACTGAGTGCTTTAACGCTCGCCGCTCGGCCCCACAGCCGTCCAGAGACTCGGGGGAGGCCTCCCCTGAAAGCTGGATTCCCACCGATCGTTTGTTTAAAATCTTAGCCCACTAGCTCTAAACTAGGCGCTAAAATGTCCTGCCAAAGTCACATAGGTCGTCATGTTACAATTTAGTCAATAAAGGCCTACTACTGGAGAGAAACCGAGTGCTTTGACGCTCGCCATTCGGCCCCACAGCCGTCCAGAGACTCGGGGGAGGCGTCCCCTGAAAGCTGTATTCCCACCGATCGTTTGTTTCAAATCTTAGCGCACTAGGTCAAAAGTAAGCACTAAAAAGTCCTGCCAAAGTCACATAGGTTGTCATGTTACAATTTAGTCAATGAAGGCCTACTACTGGAGCGAAACCGAGTGCTTTGACGCTCGCCGTTCGGGCCCACGACCTCCGAGAGGCTTGGAAGAGGCCTCCCCTGAAAGCTGGATTCCCACCGATAATTTGTTTCAAATCTTAGCCCACTAGCTCAAAAGTAAACGCTAAAAAGTCCTGCCAAAATCACGTAGGTCGTCATGTTACAATTTAGTCAATAAAGGCCTACTACTGGACCGAAACTGACTGCTTTAACGCTTGCCGTTCGGCCCCACGACCTCCGAGAGGCTTGGAATCGGCCTCCCCTAAAAGCTGGATTCCCACCGATCGTTTGTTTCAAATCTTAGCCCAGCAGCTGAAAGGTAGGCGCTAAAAAGTCCTGCCAAAATCACATAGGTCGTCATGTTACAATTTAGTCAATAAAGGCCTCCTACTGGACCAAAACTGAGTGCTTTAACGCTCGCCGCTCGGCCCCACAGCCGTCCAGAACCTCGGGGGAGGCCTCCCCTGAAAGCTGGATTCCCACCGATCGTTTGTTTCAAATCTTAGCCCACTAGCTCAAACGTAGGCGCTAAAATGTCTTGCCAAAGTCACATAGGTCGTCATGTTACAATTTAGTCAATAAAGGCCTCCTACTGGACCGAAACTGAGTGCTTTAACGCTCGCCGTTCGGCCCCACAACCTCCGAGAGGCTTGAAAGAAGCCTCCCCTGAAAGCTGGATTCCCAAGGATTGTCTGTGTGAATTCCTAGCCCGCTAGGCTGAAATTAAGCGACCTAAAGTCGTGCCGAAGTCAAATCGGTCGTCATGGTACTCGAGCGAAACTGAGTGCTTTAAAGCTCGCCGCTCGGCCCCACAGCCGTCCAGAGAATCGGGTGAGGCCTCCCCTGAAAGCTGGAGTCCCACCGATCGTTTCTTTCAAATCTTAGCCCAGTAGCTGAAAAGTAGGCGCTAAAAAGTCCTGCCAAAATCACATAGGTCGTCATGTTACAATTTAGTCAATAAAGGCCTCCTACTGGACCGAAACTGAGTGCTTTAACGCTCGCCGCTCGGTCCCACAGCCGTCCAGACACTCGGGGGAGGCCTCCCCTGAAAGCTGGATTCCCACCGATCGTTTGTTTCAAATCTTAGCCCACTAACTCAAAAGTAAGCGCTAAAATGTCCTGCCAAAATCACATAGGTCGTCATGGTACAATTTAGTCAATAAAGCCCTACTACTGGAGCGAAAACGAGTGCTTTGACGCTCGCCGTTCGGCCCCACGACCTCCGAGAGGCTTGGAAGAGGCCTCCCCTGAAAGCTGGATTCCCACCGATAGTTTGTTTCAAATCTTAGCCAACTAGCTCAAAAGTAAGCGCTAAAAAGTCCTGCCAAAATCACATAGGTCGTCATGTTACAATTTTGTCAATAAAAGCCTACTACTGGAGCGAAACCGAGTGCTATGACGCTCGCCGTTCGGCCCCACGACCTCCGAGAGGCTTGGACGAGGCCTCCCCTGAAAGCTGGATTCCCAGGGCTTGTCTGTGTGAATTCCTAGCCCGCTAGGCTAAAATTAAGTGACAAAGTCGTGCCGAAGTCAAATCGGTCGTCATTGTACTCGAGCGAAACTGAGTGCTTTAACGGTCGCCGCTCGGCCCCACAGCCGTCCAGAGACTCGGGGGAGGCCTCTCCTGAAAGCTATATTCCCACCGTTCGTTTGTTTCAAATCTTAGCCCAGTAGCTGAAATGTAGGCCCTATAAAGTCTTGCCAAAGTCACATAGGTCGTCATGTTACAATTTACTCAATAAAGGCCTACTACTGGAGGGAAACCGAGTGCTTTGACGGTCGGCGTTCGGCCCCACAGCCGTCCAGAGACTCGGGGGAGGCCTCCCCTGAAAGCTGGATTCCCACCGATCGTTTGTTTTAAATCTTAGCCCAGTAGCTGAAAAGTAGGCGCAAAAAAGTCCTGCCAAAGTCACATAGGTTGTGATGTTACAATTTAGTCAATAAAGGGTTACTACTGGAGCGAAACGGAGTGCTTCGACGCTCGCCGTTCGGCCCCACGAGCTCCGAGAGGCTTGGAAGAGGCCTCCGTTGAAAGCTGGATTCCCAAGGCTTGTCTGTGTGAATTCCTAGTCCGCTAGGCTGAAATTAAGCGACCTAAAGTCGTGCCAAAGTCAAATCGGTCGTCATGGTACTCGAGCGAAACTGAGTGCTTTAACGGTCGCCGCTCGGCCCCACAGCAGTCCAGAGACTCGGGGGAGGCCTCCCCTGAAAGCTGAATTCCCACCGATCATTTGTTTTAAATCTTAGCCCACTAGCTCAAACGTAAGCGCTAAAAAGACCTGCCAAAATCACATAGGTCGTCATGTTACAATTTAGTCAATAAAGGCCAACTACTGGACCGAAACTGAGTGCTTTAACGCACGCCGCTCGGCCCCACAGCCGTCCAGAGACTCGGGGGAGGCCTCCCCTGAAAGCTGGATTCCCACAGATCGTTTTTTTCAAATCTTAGCCCACTAGCTCAAATGTAGGTGCAATAAAGTCTTGCCAAAGTCACATAGGTCGTCATCTTACAATTTAGTCAATAAAGGCCTACTACTGGAGAGAAACCGAGTGCTATGACGCACGCCGTTCGGCCCCACGACCTCCGAAAGCCTTGGAAGAGGCCTCCCCTGAAAGCTGGATTCCCAAGGCTTGTCTGTGTGAATTCCTAGCCCGCTAGGCAGAAATTAAGCGACCTAAAGTCGTGCCGAAGTCAAATCGGTCGTCATGGTACTCGAGCGAAACTGAGTGCTTTAACGCTCGCCGCTCGGCCCCACAGCCGTCCAGAGACTCGGGGGAGGCCTCCCCTGAAAGCTGGATTCCCACCGATCGTTTGTTTAAAATCTTAGCCCAGTAGCTGAAAAGTAGGCACAAAAAAAGTCCTGCCAAAATCACATAGGTTGTCATGTTACAATTTAGTCAATAAAGGCCTACTACTGGAGAGAAACCGAATGCTTTGACGCTCGCCGTTCGGCCCCACAGCTGTCCAGGGACTCGGGGGAGGCCTCCCCTGAAAGCTGGATTCCCACCGATCGTTTGTTTCAAATCTTAGCCCAGTAGCTGAAAAGTAGGCACTAAAAAGTCCTGCCAAAATCACATAGGTCGTCATGTTACAATTTAGTCAATAAAGGCCAACTACTGGACCGAAACTGAGTGCTTTGACGCTCGCCGATCGGCCCCACAGCCGTCCAGAGACTCGGGGGAGGCCTCCCCTGAAAGCTATATTCCCACCGATCGTTTGTTTAAAATCTTAGCCCACTAACTCAAAAGTAAGCGCTAAAATGTCCTGCCAAAATCACATAGGTCGTCATGGTACAATTTAGTCAATAAAGCCCTACTACTGGAGCGAAAACGAGTGCTTTGACGCTCGCCGTTCGGCCCCACGACCTCCGAGAGGCTTGGAAGAGGCCTCCCCTGAAAGCTGGATTCCCACCGATAGTTTGTTTCAAATCTTAGCCCAGTAGCTGAAAAGTAGGCGCAAAAAAGTCCTGCCAAAATCACATAGGTCGTCATGTTACAATTTAGTCAATAAAGGCCTACTACTGGACCGAAACCGAGTGCTTTGACGCTCGCCGTTAGGCCCCACGACCTCTGAGAGGCTTGGAAGTGGCCTCCCCTGAAAGCTGGATTCCCAAGGATTGTCTGTGTGAATTCCTAGCCCACTAGGCTGAAATTAAGCGACCTAAAGTCGTGCCGAAGTCAAATCGGTCGTCATGGTACTCGAGCGAAACTGAGTGCTTTAAAGCTCGCCGCTCGGCCCCACAGCCGTCCAGAGAATCGGGTGAGGCCTCCCCTGAAAGCTGGATTCCCACCGATCGTTTCTTTCAAATCTTAGCCCACTAGCTCAAAAGTAAACGCTAAAAAGTCCTGCCAAAATCACGTAGGTCGTCATGTTACAATTTAGTCAATAAAGGCCTACTACTGGACCGAAACTGACTGCTTTAACGCTTGCCGTTCGGCCCCACGACCTCCGAGAGGCTTGGAATCGGCCTCCCCTAAAAGCTGGATTCCCACCGATCGTTTGTTTCAAATCTTAGCCCAGCAGGTGAAAGGTAGGCGCTAAAAAGTCCTGCCAAAATCACATAGGTCGTCATGTTACAATTTAGTCAATAAAGGCCTCCTACTGGACCAAAACTGAGTGCTTTAACGGTCGCCGCTCGGCCCCACAGCAGTCCAGAGACTCGGGGGAGGCCTCCCCTGAAAGCTGAATTCCCACCGATCATTTGTTTCAAATCTTAGCCCACTAGCTCAAACGTAAGCGCTAAAAAGACCTGCCAAAATCACATAGGTCGTCATGTTACAATTTAGTCAATAAAGGCCAACTACTGGACCGAAACTGAGTGCTTTAACGCTCGCCGCTCGGCCCCACGACCTCTGAGAGGCTTGGAAGCGGCCTCCCCTGAAAGCTGGAATCTCACCGATCGCTTATTTCAAATCTTAGCCCAGTAGCTGAAAAGTAGGCGCTAAAAGGTCCTGCCAAAATCACATAGGTCGTCATGTTACAATTTAGTCAATAAAAGCCTACTACTGGAGCGAAACCGAGTGCTATGACGCTCGCCGTTCGGCCCCACGACCTCCGAGAGGCTTGGACGAGGCCTCCCCTGAAAGCTGGATTCCCAGGGCTTGTCTGTGTGAATTCCTAGCCCGCTAGGCTAAAATTAAGTGACAAAGTCGTGCCGAAGTCAAATCGGTCGTCATTGTACTCGAGCGAAACTGAGTGCTTTAACGGTCGCCGCTCGGCCCCAAAGCAGTCCAGAGACTCTGGGGAGGCCTCCCCTGAAAGCTGGATTCCCACCGATCGTTTGTTTCAAATCTTAGCCCGCTAGCTCAAAAGTAAGCGCTAAAAACTCCTGCCAAAGTCACACAGGTCGTCATGTTACAATTTAGTCAATAAAAGCCTACCACTGGAGCGAAACCGAGTGCTTTGACGCTCGCCGTTCGGCCTCACGAGCTCCGAGAGGCTTGGAAGAGGCCTCCCTTAAAAGCTGGATTCCCAAGGCTTGTCTGTGTGAATTCCTAGCCTTCTAGGCTAAAATTAAGCGACCTAAAGTCGTGCCGAAGTCAAATCGCTCGTCATGGTACTCGAGCGAAACAGAGTGCTTTGACGCTCGTAGTTCGGGCCCACGACCTCCGAGAGGCTTGGAAGAGGCCTCCCCTGAAAGCTGGCTTCCCACTGATCGTTTGTTTCAAATCTTAGCCCAGTAGCTGAAAAGTAGGCGCTAAAAAGTCCTGCCAAAATCACATAGGTCGTCATGTTCCAATTTAGTCAATAAAGGCCTACTACTGGAGAGAAACCGAATGCTATGACGCTCGCCGTTCGGGCCCACGACCTCCGAGAGGCTTGGAATAGGCCTCCCCTAAAAGCTGGATTCCCACCAATCGTTTGTTTCAAATCTTAGCCCAGCAGCTGAAAAGTAGGCGCTAAAAAGTCCTGCCAAAATCACATAGGTCGTCATGTTACAATTTAGTCAATAAAGGCCTCCTACTGGACCGAAACTGAGTGCTTTAACGCTCGCCGCTCGGCCCCACAGCCGTCCAGAGACTCGGGGGAGGCCTCCCCTGAAAGCTGGATTCCCACCGATCGTTTGTTTAAAATCTTAGCCCACTAGCTCTAAACTAGGCGCTAAAATGTCCTGCCAAAGTCACATAGGTCGTCATGTTACAATTTAGTCAATAAAGGCCTACTACTGGAGAGAAACCGAGTGCTTTGACGCTCGCCATTCGGCCCCACAGCCGTCCAGAGACTCGGGGGAGGCGTCCCCTGAAAGCTGTATTCCCACCGATCGTTTGTTTCAAATCTTAGCGCACTAGGTCAAAAGTAAGCACTAAAAAGTCCTGCCAAAGTCACATAGGTTGTCATGTTACAATTTAGTCAATGAAGGCCTACTACTGGAGCGAAACCGAGTGCTTTGACGCTCGCCGTTCGGGCCCACGACCTCCGAGAGGCTTGGAAGAGGCCTCCCCTGAAAGCTGGATTCCCACCGATAATTTGTTTCAAATCTTAGCCCACTAGCTCAAAAGTAAACGCTAAAAAGTCCTGCCAAAATCACGTAGGTCGTCATGTTACAATTTAGTCAATAAAGGCCTACTACTGGACCGAAACTGACTGCTTTAACGCTTGCCGTTCGGCCCCACGACCTCCGAGAGGCTTGGAATCGGCCTCCCCTAAAAGCTGGATTCCCACCGATCGTTTGTTTCAAATCTTAGCCCAGCAGCTGAAAGGTAGGCGCTAAAAAGTCCTGCCAAAATCACATAGGTCGTCATGTTACAATTTAGTCAATAAAGGCCTCCTACTGGACCAAAACTGAGTGCTTTAACGCTCGCCGCTCGGCCCCACAGCCGTCCAGAACCTCGGGGGAGGCCTCCCCTGAAAGCTGGATTCCCACCGATCGTTTGTTTCAAATCTTAGCCCACTAGCTCAAACGTAGGCGCTAAAATGTCTTGCCAAAGTCACATAGGTCGTCATGTTACAATTTAGTCAATAAAGGCCTCCTACTGGACCGAAACTGAGTGCTTTAACGCTCGCCGTTCGGCCCCACAACCTCCGAGAGGCTTGAAAGAAGCCTCCCCTGAAAGCTGGATTCCCAAGGATTGTCTGTGTGAATTCCTAGCCCGCTAGGCTGAAATTAAGCGACCTAAAGTCGTGCCGAAGTCAAATCGGTCGTCATGGTACTCGAGCGAAACTGAGTGCTTTAAAGCTCGCCGCTCGGCCCCACAGCCGTCCAGAGAATCGGGTGAGGCCTCCCCTGAAAGCTGGAGTCCCACCGATCGTTTCTTTCAAATCTTAGCCCAGTAGCTGAAAAGTAGGCGCTAAAAAGTCCTGCCAAAATCACATAGGTCGTCATGTTACAATTTAGTCAATAAAGGCCTCCTACTGGACCGAAACTGAGTGCTTTAACGCTCGCCGCTCGGTCCCACAGCCGTCCAGACACTCGGGGGAGGCCTCCCCTGAAAGCTGGATTCCCACCGATCGTTTGTTTCAAATCTTAGCCCACTAACTCAAAAGTAAGCGCTAAAATGTCCTGCCAAAATCACATAGGTCGTCATGGTACAATTTAGTCAATAAAGCCCTACTACTGGAGCGAAAACGAGTGCTTTGACGCTCGCCGTTCGGCCCCACGACCTCCGAGAGGCTTGGAAGAGGCCTCCCCTGAAAGCTGGATTCCCACCGATAGTTTGTTTCAAATCTTAGCCAACTAGCTCAAAAGTAAGCGCTAAAAAGTCCTGCCAAAATCACATAGGTCGTCATGTTACAATTTTGTCAATAAAAGCCTACTACTGGAGCGAAACCGAGTGCTATGACGCTCGCCGTTCGGCCCCACGACCTCCGAGAGGCTTGGACGAGGCCTCCCCTGAAAGCTGGATTCCCAGGGCTTGTCTGTGTGAATTCCTAGCCCGCTAGGCTAAAATTAAGTGACAAAGTCGTGCCGAAGTCAAATCGGTCGTCATTGTACTCGAGCGAAACTGAGTGCTTTAACGGTCGCCGCTCGGCCCCACAGCCGTCCAGAGACTCGGGGGAGGCCTCTCCTGAAAGCTATATTCCCACCGTTCGTTTGTTTCAAATCTTAGCCCAGTAGCTGAAATGTAGGCCCTATAAAGTCTTGCCAAAGTCACATAGGTCGTCATGTTACAATTTACTCAATAAAGGCCTACTACTGGAGGGAAACCGAGTGCTTTGACGGTCGGCGTTCGGCCCCACAGCCGTCCAGAGACTCGGGGGAGGCCTCCCCTGAAAGCTGGATTCCCACCGATCGTTTGTTTTAAATCTTAGCCCAGTAGCTGAAAAGTAGGCGCAAAAAAGTCCTGCCAAAGTCACATAGGTTGTGATGTTACAATTTAGTCAATAAAGGGTTACTACTGGAGCGAAACGGAGTGCTTCGACGCTCGCCGTTCGGCCCCACGAGCTCCGAGAGGCTTGGAAGAGGCCTCCGTTGAAAGCTGGATTCCCAAGGCTTGTCTGTGTGAATTCCTAGTCCGCTAGGCTGAAATTAAGCGACCTAAAGTCGTGCCAAAGTCAAATCGGTCGTCATGGTACTCGAGCGAAACTGAGTGCTTTAACGGTCGCCGCTCGGCCCCACAGCAGTCCAGAGACTCGGGGGAGGCCTCCCCTGAAAGCTGAATTCCCACCGATCATTTGTTTTAAATCTTAGCCCACTAGCTCAAACGTAAGCGCTAAAAAGACCTGCCAAAATCACATAGGTCGTCATGTTACAATTTAGTCAATAAAGGCCAACTACTGGACCGAAACTGAGTGCTTTAACGCACGCCGCTCGGCCCCACAGCCGTCCAGAGACTCGGGGGAGGCCTCCCCTGAAAGCTGGATTCCCACAGATCGTTTTTTTTCAAATCTTAGCCCACTAGCTCAAATGTAGGTGCAATAAAGTCTTGCCAAAGTCACATAGGTCGTCATGTTACAATTTAGTCAATAAAGGCCTACTACTGGAGAGAAACCGAGTGCTATGACGCACGCCGTTCGGCCCCACGACCTCCGAAAGCCTTGGAAGAGGCCTCCCCTGAAAGCTGGATTCCCAAGGCTTGTCTGTGTGAATTCCTAGCCCGCTAGGCAGAAATTAAGCGACCTAAAGTCGTGCCGAAGTCAAATCGGTCGTCATGGTACTCGAGCGAAACTGAGTGCTTTAACGCTCGCCGCTCGGCCCCACAGCCGTCCAGAGACTCGGGGGAGGCCTCCCCTGAAAGCTGGATTCCCACCGATCGTTTGTTTAAAATCTTAGCCCAGTAGCTGAAAAGTAGGCACAAAAAAAGTCCTGCCAAAATCACATAGGTTGTCATGTTACAATTTAGTCAATAAAGGCCTACTACTGGAGAGAAACCGAATGCTTTGACGCTCGCCGTTCGGCCCCACAGCTGTCCAGGGACTCGGGGGAGGCCTCCCCTGAAAGCTGGATTCCCACCGATCGTTTGTTTCAAATCTTAGCCCAGTAGCTGAAAAGTAGGCGCTAAAAAGTCCTGCCAAAATCACATAGGTCGTCATGTTACAATTTAGTCAATAAAGGCCAACTACTGGACCGAAACTGAGTGCTTTGACGCTCGCCGATCGGCCCCACAGCCGTCCAGAGACTCGGGGGAGGCCTCCCCTGAAAGCTATATTCCCACCGATCGTTTGTTTAAAATCTTAGCCCACTAGCTCAAAAGTAGGCGCTATAAAGTCTTGCCAAAGTCACATAGGTCGTCATGTTACAATTTAGTCAATAAAGGACTACTACTGGAGAGAAACCGAGTGCTTTGACGCTCGCCGTTCGGCCCTATGACTTCCGAGAGGCTTGGAAGAGGCCTCCCCTGAAAGCTGGATTCCCACCGATCGTTTGTTTCAAATCTTAGCCCAGTAGCTGAAATGTAGGCGCTAAAAAGTCCTGCCAAAATCACATAGGTCGTCATGTTACAATTTACTCAATAAAGGCCTACTACTGGAGGGAAACCGAGTGCTTTGACGGTCGCCGTTCGGCTCCACAGCCGTCCAGAGACTCGGGGGAGGCCTCCCCTGAAAGCTGGATTCCCACCGATCGTTTGTTTCAAATCTTAGCCCAGTAGCTGAAAAGTAGGCGCAAAAAAGTCCTGCCAAAGTTACATAGGTTGTGATGTTACAATTTAGTCAATAAAGGGTTACTACTGGAGCGAAACCGAGTGCTTCGACGCTCGCCGTTCGGCCCCACGAGCTCCGAGAGGCTTGGAAGAGGCCTCCCTTGAAAGCTGGATTCCCAAGGCTTGTCTGTGTGAATTCCTAGCCCGCTAGGCTGAAATTAAGCGACATAAAGTCGTGCCGAAGTCAAATCGGTCGTCATGGTACTCGAGCGAAACTGAGTGCTTTAAAGCTCGCCGCTCGGCCCCACAGCCGTCCAGAGAATCGGGTGAGGCCTCCCCTGAAAGCTGGAGTCCCACCGATCGTTTCTTTCAAATCTTAGCCCAGTAGCTGAAAAGTAGGCGCTAAAAAGTCCTGCCAAAATCACATAGGTCGTCATGTTACAATTTAGTCAATAAAGGCCTCCTACTGGACCGAAACTGAGTGCTTTAACGCTCGCCGCTCGGTCCCACAGCCGTCCAGACACTCGGGGGAGGCCTCCCCTGAAAGCTGGATTCCCACCGATCGTTTGTTTCAAATCTTAGCCCACTAACTCAAAAGTAAGCGCTAAAATGTCCTGCCAAAATCACATAGGTCGTCATGGTACAATTTAGTCAATAAAGCCCTACTACTGGAGCGAAAACGAGTGCTTTGACGCTCGCCGTTCGGCCCCACGACCTCCGAGAGGCTTGGAAGAGGCCTCCCCTGAAAGCTGGATTCCCACCGATAGTTTGTTTCAAATCTTAGCCAACTAGCTCAAAAGTAAGCGCTAAAAAGTCCTGCCAAAATCACATAGGTCGTCATGTTACAATTTTGTCAATAAAAGCCTACTACTGGAGCGAAACCGAGTGCTATGACGCTCGCCGTTCGGCCCCACGACCTCCGAGAGGCTTGGACGAGGCCTCCCCTGAAAGCTGGATTCCCAGGGCTTGTCTGTGTGAATTCCTAGCCCGCTAGGCTAAAATTAAGTGACAAAGTCGTGCCGAAGTCAAATCGGTCGTCATTGTACTCGAGCGAAACTGAGTGCTTTAACGGTCGCCGCTCGGCCCCACAGCCGTCCAGAGACTCGGGGGAGGCCTCTCCTGAAAGCTATATTCCCACCGTTCGTTTGTTTCAAATCTTAGCCCAGTAGCTGAAATGTAGGCCCTATAAAGTCTTGCCAAAGTCACATAGGTCGTCATGTTACAATTTACTCAATAAAGGCCTACTACTGGAGGGAAACCGAGTGCTTTGACGGTCGGCGTTCGGCCCCACAGCCGTCCAGAGACTCGGGGGAGGCCTCCCCTGAAAGCTGGATTCCCACCGATCGTTTGTTTTAAATCTTAGCCCAGTAGCTGAAAAGTAGGCGCAAAAAAGTCCTGCCAAAGTCACATAGGTTGTGATGTTACAATTTAGTCAATAAAGGGTTACTACTGGAGCGAAACGGAGTGCTTCGACGCTCGCCGTTCGGCCCCACGAGCTCCGAGAGGCTTGGAAGAGGCCTCCGTTGAAAGCTGGATTCCCAAGGCTTGTCTGTGTGAATTCCTAGTCCGCTAGGCTGAAATTAAGCGACCTAAAGTCGTGCCAAAGTCAAATCGGTCGTCATGGTACTCGAGCGAAACTGAGTGCTTTAACGGTCGCCGCTCGGCCCCACAGCAGTCCAGAGACTCGGGGGAGGCCTCCCCTGAAAGCTGAATTCCCACCGATCATTTGTTTTAAATCTTAGCCCACTAGCTCAAACGTAAGCGCTAAAAAGACCTGCCAAAATCACATAGGTCGTCATGTTACAATTTAGTCAATAAAGGCCAACTACTGGACCGAAACTGAGTGCTTTAACGCACGCCGCTCGGCCCCACAGCCGTCCAGAGACTCGGGGGAGGCCTCCCCTGAAAGCTGGATTCCCACAGATCGTTTTTTTCAAATCTTAGCCCACTAGCTCAAATGTAGGTGCAATAAAGTCTTGCCAAAGTCACATAGGTCGTCATGTTACAATTTAGTCAATAAAGGCCTACTACTGGAGAGAAACCGAGTGCTATGACGCACGCCGTTCGGCCCCACGACCTCCGAAAGCCTTGGAAGAGGCCTCCCCTGAAAGCTGGATTCCCAAGGCTTGTCTGTGTGAATTCCTAGCCCGCTAGGCAGAAATTAAGCGACCTAAAGTCGTGCCGAAGTCAAATCGGTCGTCATGGTACTCGAGCGAAACTGAGTGCTTTAACGCTCGCCGCTCGGCCCCACAGCCGTCCAGAGACTCGGGGGAGGCCTCCCCTGAAAGCTGGATTCCCACCGATCGTTTGTTTAAAATCTTAGCCCAGTAGCTGAAAAGTAGGCACAAAAAAAGTCCTGCCAAAATCACATAGGTTGTCATGTTACAATTTAGTCAATAAAGGCCTACTACTGGAGAGAAACCGAATGCTTTGACGCTCGCCGTTCGGCCCCACAGCTGTCCAGGGACTCGGGGGAGGCCTCCCCTGAAAGCTGGATTCCCACCGATCGTTTGTTTCAAATCTTAGCCCAGTAGCTGAAAAGTAGGCGCTAAAAAGTCCTGCCAAAATCACATAGGTCGTCATGTTACAATTTAGTCAATAAAGGCCAACTACTGGACCGAAACTGAGTGCTTTGACGCTCGCCGATCGGCCCCACAGCCGTCCAGAGACTCGGGGGAGGCCTCCCCTGAAAGCTATATTCCCACCGATCGTTTGTTTAAAATCTTAGCCCACTAGCTCAAAAGTAGGCGCTATAAAGTCTTGCCAAAGTCACATAGGTCGTCATGTTACAATTTAGTCAATAAAGGACTACTACTGGAGAGAAACCGAGTGCTTTGACGCTCGCCGTTCGGCCCTATGACTTCCGAGAGGCTTGGAAGAGGCCTCCCCTGAAAGCTGGATTCCCACCGATCGTTTGTTTCAAATCTTAGCCCAGTAGCTGAAATGTAGGCGCTAAAAAGTCCTGCCAAAATCACATAGGTCGTCATGTTACAATTTACTCAATAAAGGCCTACTACTGGAGGGAAACCGAGTGCTTTGACGGTCGCCGTTCGGCTCCACAGCCGTCCAGAGACTCGGGGGAGGCCTCCCCTGAAAGCTGGATTCCCACCGATCGTTTGTTTCAAATCTTAGCCCAGTAGCTGAAAAGTAGGCGCAAAAAAGTCCTGCCAAAGTTACATAGGTTGTGATGTTACAATTTAGTCAATAAAGGGTTACTACTGGAGCGAAACCGAGTGCTTCGACGCTCGCCGTTCGGCCCCACGAGCTCCGAGAGGCTTGGAAGAGGCCTCCCTTGAAAGCTGGATTCCCAAGGCTTGTCTGTGTGAATTCCTAGCCCGCTAGGCTGAAATTAAGCGACATAAAGTCGTGCCGAAGTCAAATCGGTCGTCATGGTACTCGAGCGAAACTGAGTGCTTTAACGGTCGCCGCTCGGCCCCACAGCAGTCCAGAGACTCGGGGGAGGCCTCCCCTGAAAGCCGAATTCCCACCGATCATTTGTTTTAAATCTTAGCCCACTAGCTCAAACGTAAGCGCTAAAAAGACCTGCCAAAATCACATAGGTCGTCATGTTACAATTTAGTCAATAAAGGCCAACTACTGGACCGAAACTGAGTGCTTTAACGCTCGCCGCTCGGCCCCACGACCTCTGAGAGGCTTGGAAGCGGCCTCCCCTGAAAGCTGGATTCTCACCGATCGTTTATTTCAAATCTTAGCCCAGTAGCTGAAAAGTAGGCGCTAAAAGGTCCTGCCAAAATCACATAGGTCGTCATGTTACAATTTAGTCAATAAAAGCCTACTACTGGAGCGAAACCGAGTGCTATGACGCTCGCCGTTCGGCCCCACGACCTCCGAGAGGCTTGGACGAGGCCTCCCCTGAAAGCTGGATTCCCAGGGCTTGTCTGTGTGAATTCCTAGCCCGCTAGGCTAAAATTAAGTGACATAAAGTCGTGCCGAAGCCAAATCGGTCGTCATTGTACTCGAGCGAAACTGAGTGCTTTAACGGTCGCCGCTCGGCCCCACAGCAGTCCAGAGACTCTGGGGAGGCCTCCCCTGAAAGCTGGATTCCCACCGATCGTTTGTTTCAAATCCTAGCCCGCTAGCTCAAAAGTAAGCGCTAAAAACTCCTGCCAAAGTCACACAGGTCGTCATGTTACAATTTAGTCAATAAAAGCCTACTACTGGAGCGAAACCGAGTGCTTTGACGCTCGCCGTTCGGCCTCACGAGCTCCGAGAGGCTTGGAAGAGGCCTCCCTTAAAAGCTGGATTCCCAAGGCTTGTCTGTGTGAATTCCTAGCCTTCTAGGCTGAAATTAAGCGACCAAAAGTCGTGCCGAAGTCAAATCGGTCGTCATGGTACTCGAGCGAAACCGAGTGCTTTGACGCTCGTAGTTCGGGCCCACGACCTCCGAGAGGCTTGGAAGAGGCCTCCCCTGAAAGCTGGCTTCCCACTGATCGTTTGTTTCAAATCTTAGCCCAGTAGCTGAAAAGTAGGCGCAAAAACGTCCTGCCAAAATCACATAGGTTGTCATGTTACAATTTAGTCAATAAAGGCCTACTACTGGAGAGAAACCGAATGCTTTGACGCTCGCCGTTCGGCCCCACAGCTGTCCAGAGACTCGGGGGAGGCTTCCCCTGAAAGCTGGCTTCCCACCGATCGTTTGTTTCAAATCTTAGCCCAGTAGCTGAAAAGTAGGCGCTAAAAAGTCCTGCCAAAATCACATAGGTCGTCATGTTACAATTTAGTCAATAAAGGCCTACTGCTGGAGAGAAACCGAGTGCTTTAACGCTTGCCGTTCGGGCCCACGACCTCCGAGAGGCTTGGGATAGGCCTCCCCTAAAAGCTGGATTCCCACCAATCGTTTGTTTCAAATCTTAGCCCAGCAGCTGAAAAGTAGGCGCTAAAAAGTCCTGCCAAAATCACATAGGTCGTCATGTTACAATTTAGTCAATAAAGGCCTCCTACTGGACCGAAACTGAGTGCTTTAACGCTCGCCGCTCGGCCCCACAGCCGTCCAGAGACTCGGGGGAGGCCTCCCCTGAAAGCTGGATTCCCACCGATCGTTTGTTTAAAATCCTAGCCCACTAGCTCTAAACTAGGCGCTAAAATGTCCTGCCAAAGTCACATAGGTCGTCATGTTACAATTTAGTCAATAAAGGCCTACTACTGGAGAGAAACCGAGTGCTTTGACGCTCGCCATTCGGCCCCACAGCCGTCCAGAGACTCGGGGGAGGCGTCCCCTGAAAGCTGTATTCCCACCGATCGTTTGTGTCAAATCTTAGCGCACTAGGTCAAAAGTAAGCACTAAAACGTCCTGCCAAAGTCACATAGGTTGTCATGTTACAATTTAGTCAATGAAGGCCTACTACTGGAGCGAAACCGAGTGCTTTGACGCTCGCCGTTCGGGCCCACGACCTCCGAGAGGCTTGGAAGAGGCCTCCCCTGAAAGCTGGATTCCCACCGATAATTTGTTTCAAATCTTAGCCCAGTAGCTGAAAAGTAGGCGCAAAAAAGTCCTGCCAAAGTTACATAGGTTGTGATGTTACAATTTAGTCAATAAAGGGTTACTACTGGAGCGAAACCGAGTGCTTCGACGCTCGCCGTTCGGCCCCACGAGCTCCGAGAGGCTTGGAAGAGGCCTCCCTTGAAAGGTGGATTCCCAAGGCTTGTCTGTGTGAATTCCTAGCCCGCTAGGCTGAAATTAAGCGACCTAAAGTCGTGCCGAAGTCAAATCGGTCGTCATGGTACTCGAGCGAAACTGAGTGCTTTAACGGTCGCCGCTCGGGCCCACAGCAGTCCAGAGACTCGGGGAAGGCCTCCCCTGAAAGCCGAATTCCCACCGATCATTTGTTTTAAATCTTAGCCCACTAGCTCAAACGTAAGCGCTAAAAAGACCTGCCAAAATTACATAGGTCGTCATGTTACAATTTAGTCAATGAAGGCCTACTACTGGAGCGAAACAGAGTGCTTTGACGCTCGCCGTTCGGGCCCACGACCTCCGAGAGGCTTGGAAGAGGCCTCCCCTGAAAGCTGGATTCCCACCGATAATTTGTTTCAAATCTTAGCCCACTAGCTCAAAAGTAAGCGCTAAAAAGTCCTGCCAAAATCACGTAGGTCGTCATGTTACAATTTAGTCAATAAAGGCCTACTACTGGACCGAAACTGACTGCTTTAACGCTTGCCGTTCGGCCCCACGACCTCCGAGAGGCTTGGAATCGGCCTCCCCTAAAAGCTGGATTCCCACCGATCGTTTGTTTCAAATCTTAGCCCAGCAGATGAAAGGTAGGCGCTAAAAAGTCCTGCCAAAATCACATAGGTCGTCATGTTACAATTTAGTCAATAAAGGCCTACTACTGGAGAGAAACCGAATGCTATGACGCTCGCCGTTCGGCCCCACGACCTCCGAGAGGCTTGGAAGAGGCCTCCCCTGAAAGCTGGATTCCCAAGGATTGTCTGTGTGAATTCCTAGCCCGCTAGGCTGAAATTAAGCGACCTAAAGTCGTGCCGAAGTCAAATCGGTCTTCATGGTACTCGAGGGAAACTGAGAGCTTTAACGCTCGCCGCTCGGCCCCACAGCCGTCCAGAGACTCGGGGGAGGACCCCCCTGAAAGCTGTATTCCCACCGATCGTTTGTGTCAAATCTTAGCGCACTAGGTCAAAAGTAAGCACTAAAAAGTCCTGCCAAAGTCACATAGGTTGTCATGTTACAATTTAGTCAATGAAGGCCTACTACTGGAGCGAAACCGAGTGCTTTGACGCTCGCCGTTCGGGCCCACGACCTCCGAGATGCTTGGAAGAGGCCTCCCCTGAAAGCTGGATTCCCACCGATAATTTGTTTCAAATCTTAGCCCACTAGCTCAAAAGTAAGCGCTACAAAGTCCTGCCAAAATCACGTAGGTCGTCATGTTACAATTTAGTCAATAAAGGCCTACTACTGGACCGAAACTGACTGCTTTAACGCTTGCCGTTCGGCCCCACGACCTCCGAGAGGCTTGGAATCGGCCTCCCCTAAAAGCTGGATTCCCACCGATCGTTTGTTTCAAATCTTAGCCCAGCAGCTGAAAGGTAGGCGCTAAAAAGTCCTGCCAAAATCACATAGGTCGTCATGTTACAATTTAGTCAATAAAGGCCTCCTACTGGACCGAAACTGAGTGCTTTAATGCTCGCCGCTCGGCCCCACAGCCGTCCAGAACCTCGGGGGAGGCCTCCCCTGAAAGCTGGATTCCCACCGATCGTTTGTTTCAAATCTTAGCCCACTAGCTCAAACGTAGGCGCTAAAAAGTCTTGCCAAAGTCACATAGGTCGTCATGTTACAATTTAGTCAATAAAGGCCTCCTACTGGACCGAAACTGAGTGCTTTAACGCTCGCCGTTCGGCCCCACAACCTCCGAGAGGCTTGGAAGAAGCCTCCCCTGAAAGCTGGATTCCCACCGATCGTTTGTTTCAAATCTGAGCCCTGTAGCTGAAAAGTAGGCGCTAAAAAGTCCTGCCAAAATCACATAGGTCGTCATGTTACAATTTAGTCAATAAAGGCCTCCTACTGGACCGAAACTGACTGCTTTAACGCGCGCCGCTCGGCTCCACAGCCATCCAGAGACTCGGGGGAGGCCTCCCCTGAAAGCTGGATTCCCACCGATCGTTTTTTTCAAATCTTAGCCCAGTAGCTGAAAAGTAGGCGCAAAAAAGTCCTGCCAAAATCACATAGGTCGTCATGTTACAATTTAGTCAATAAAGGCCTACTACTGGACCGAAACCGAGTGCTTTGACGCTCGCCGTTAGGCCACACGACCTCTGAGAGGCTTGGAAGTGACCTCCCCTGAAAGCTGGATTCCCAAGGATTGTCTGTGTGAATTCCTAGCCCGCTAGGCTGAAATTAAGCGACCTAAAGTCGTGCCGAAGTCAAATCGGTCGTCATGGTACTCGAGCGAAACTGAGTGCTTTAAAGCTCGCCGCTCGGCCCCACAGCCGTCCAGAGACTCGGGTGAGGCCTCCCCTGAAAGCTGGATTCCCACCGATAATGTGTTTCAAATCTTAGCCCACTAACTCAAAAGTAAGCGCTAAAATGTCCTGCCAAAATCACATAGGTCGTCATGGTACAATTTAGTCAATAAAGCCCTACTACTGGAGCGAAAACGAGTGCTTTGACGCTCGCCGTTCGGCCCCACGACCTCCGAGAGGCTTGGAAGAGGCCTCCCCTGAAAGCTGGATTCCCACCGATAGTTTGTTTCAAATCTTAGCCAACTAGCTCAAAAGTAAGCGCTAAAAAGTCCTGCCAAAGTCACATAGGTTGTCATGTTACAATTTAGTCAATAAAGGCCTACTACTGGAGCGAAACAGAGTGCTTTGACGCTCGCCGTTCGGCCCCATGACCTCCGAGAGGCTTGGAAGAGGCCTCCCCTGAAAGCTGGATTCCCATCGATCGTTTGTTTCAAATCTTAGCCCAGTAGCTGAAAAGTAGGCGCTAAAAAGTCCTGCCAAAATCACATAGGTCGTCATGTTACAATTTAGTCAATAAAGGCCAACTACTGGACCGAAACTGAGTGCTTTAACGCTCGCCGATCGGCCCCACAGCCGTCCAGAGACTCGGGGGAGGCCTCCCCTGAAAGCTATATTCCCACCGTTCGTTTGTTTCAAATCTTAGCCAAGTAGCTGAAATGTAAGCCCTATAAAGTCTTGCCAAAGTCACATAGGTCGTCATGTTACAATTTACTCAATAAAGGCCTACTACTGGAGGGAAACCGAGTGCTTTGACGGTCGGCGTTCGGCCCCACAGCCGTCCAGAGACTCGGGGGAGGCCTCCCCTGAAAGCTGGATTCCCACCGATCGTTTGTTTTAAATCTTAACCCAGTAGCTGAAAAGTAGGCGCAAAAAAGTCCTGCCAAAGTCACATAGGTTGTGATGTTACAATTTAGTCAATAAAGGGTTACTACTGGAGCGAAACCGAGTGCTTCGACGCTCGCCGTTCGGCCCCACGAGCTCCGAGAGGCTTGGAAGAGGCCTCCCCTGAAAGCTGGATTCCCACCGATCGTTTGTTTTAAATCTTAGCCCACTAGGTCAAACGTAAGCGCTAAAAAGACCTGCCAAAATCACATAGGTCGTCATGTTACAATTTAGTCAATAAAGGCCAACTACTGGACCGAAACTGAGTGCTTTAACGCACGCCGCTCGGCCCCACAGCCGTCCAGAGACTCGGGGGAGGCCTCCCCTGAAAGCTGGATTCCCACAGATCGTTTTTTTTCAAATCTTAGCCCACTAGCTCAAATGTAGGTGCAATAAAGTCTTGCCAAAGTCACATAGGTCGTCATGTTACAATTTAGTCAATAAAGGCCTACTACTGGAGAGAAACCGAGTGCTATGACGCACGCCGTTCGGCCCCACGACCTCCGAAAGCCTTGGAAGAGGCCTCCCCTGAAAGCTGGATTCCCAAGGCTTGTCTGTGTGAATTCCTAGCCCGCTAGGCAGAAATTAAGCGACCTAAAGTCGTGCCGAAGTCAAATCGGTCGTCATGGTACTCGAGCGAAACTGAGTGCTTTAATGTTCGCCGTTCGGCCCCACAGCCTTCCAGAGACTCGGGGGAGGACTCCCCTGAAAGTTGGATTTTCACCGATCGTTTGTTTCAAATCTTAGCCCACTCGCTCAAAAGAAAGCACTAAAAAGTCCTGCCAAAGTCACATAGGTCGTCATGTTACAATTTAGTCAATAAAGGCCTACTACTGGAGCGAAACCGACTGCTTTGACGCTCGCCGTTCGGCCCCACGAGCTCCGAGAGGCTTGGAAGAGGCCTCCCTTGAAAGCTGGATTCCCACCGATCGTTTGTTTCAAATCTTAGCCCAGTCGCTGAAAAGTAGGCGCTAAAAAGTCCTGCCAAAATCACATAGGTCGTCATGTTACAATTTAGTCAATAAAGGCCTACTACTGGAGAGAAATCGAGTGCTTTGACGGTCGCCGTTCGGCCCCACAGCCGCCCAGAGACTCGGGGGAGGCCTCCCCTGAAAGCTGGATTCCCACCGATCGTTTGTTTCAAATCTTAGCCCAGTAGCTGAAAAGTAGGCGCAAAAAAGTCCTGCCAAAATCACATAGGTCGTCATCTTACAATTTAGTCAATAAAGGCCGACTACTGGAGCGAAACAGAGTGATTTGACGCTCGCCGTTCGGCCCCATGACCTCGGAGAGGCTTGGAAGAGGCCTCCCCTGAAAGCTGGATTCCCAAGGCTTGTCTGTGTGAATTCCTAGCCCGCTAGGATGAAATTAAGTGACCTAAAGTCGTGCCGAAGTCAAATCGGTCGTCATGGTACTCGAGCGAAACTGAGTGCTTTAACGCTCGCCGCTCGGCCACCACAGCCGTCCAGAGACTCGGGGGAGGCCTCCCCTGAAAGTTGGATTCCCACCGATCGTTTGTTTTAAATCTTAGCCCACTAGGTCAAAAGTAAGCGCTAAAAAGTCCTGCCAAAGTCACATAGGCTGTCATGTTACAATTTAGTCAATAAAGGCCTACTACTGGAGCGAAACAGAGTGCTTTGGCGCTAGCCGTTCGGGCCCACGACCTCCGAGAGGCTTGGAAGAGGCCTCCCCTGAAAGCTGGCTTCCCACCGATTGTTTGTTTCAAATCTTAGCCCAGTAGCTGAAAAGAAGGCACTAAAAAGTCCTGCCAAAATCACATAGGTCGTCATGTTACAATTGAGTCAATAAAGGCCTACTACTGGAGGGAAACCGAATGCTTTGACGCTCGCCGTTCGGCCCCACAGCCTTCCAGAGACTCGGGGGAGGACTCCCCTGAAAGCTGGATTCCCACCGATTGTTTGTTTCAAATCTTAGCGCACTAGGTCAAAAGTAAGCGCTAAAAAGTCCTGCCAAAGTCACATAGGCTGTCATGTTACAATTTAGTCAATAAAGGCCTACTACTGGAGCGAAACAGAGTGCTTTGGCGCTAGCCGTTTGGGCCCACGACCTCCGAGAGGCTTGGAAGAGGCCTCCCCTGAAAGCTGGCTTCCCACCGATTGTTTGTTTCAAATCTTAGCCCAGTAGCTGAAAAGAAGGCACTAAAAAGTCCTGCCAAAATCACATAGGTCATCATGTTACAATTTAGTCAATAAAGGCCTACTACTGGAGCGAAACCGAGTGCTTTGAAGCTCGCCGTTCGGGCCCACGCCCTCCGAGAGGCTCGGGGGAGGCCTCCCCTGAAAGCTGGATTCCCACCGATAATTTGTTTCAAATCTTAGCCCACTAGCTAAAAAGTAAGCGCTAAAAAGTCCTGCCAAAATCAAATTGGTCGTCATGTTACAATTTAGTCAATAAAGGCCAACTACTGGACCGAAACTGAGTGCTTTAACGCTCGCCGCTCGGCTCCACAGCCGTCCAGAGACTCGGGGGAGGCCTCCCCTGAAAGCTGGATTCCCACCGGCTAAGCTGGATTCCCACCGATCGTTTGTTTCAAATCTTAGCCCACTAGCTCAAAAGTAAGCGCTAAAAAGTCCTGCCAAAGTCACATAGGTCGTCATGGTACTCGAGCGAAACTGAGTGCTTTAACGCTCGCCGCTTGGCCCCACAGCCTTCCAGAGACTCGGGGGAGGACTCCCCTGAAAGCTGGATTCACACCGATCGTTTGTTTCAAATCTTAGCCCAGTAGCTGAAAAGTAGGCGCTTAAAAGTCCTGCCAAAATCACATAGGTCGTCATGTTACAATTTACTCAATAAAGGCCAACTACTGGAGAGAAACCGAGTGCCTTGACGCTCGCCGTTCGGCCCCACAGCCGTCCAGAGACTCGCGGGAGGCCTCCCCTGAAAGCTGGATTCCCACCGATCGTTTGTTTCAAATCTTAGCTCACTAGCTCAAAAGTAAGCGCTAAAAAGTCCTGCCAAAATCACATAGGTCGTCATGTTACAATTTAGTCAATAAAGACCGAATACTGGAGAGAAACGGAGTGCTTTGACGCTCGCCGTTCGGCCCCACAGCTGTCCAGAGAATCGCGGGTGCCCTCCCCTGAAAGTTGGATTTCCACCGATCGTTTGTTTCAAATCTTAGCCCACTCGCTCAAAAGAAAGCACTAAAAAGTCCTGCCAAAGTCACATAGGTCGTCATGTTACAATTTAGTCAATAAAGGCCAACTACTGGACCGAAACTGAGTGCTTTAACGCTCGCCGCTCGGCTCCACAGCCGTCCAGAGACTCGGGGGAGGCCTCTCCTGAAAGCTGGATTCCCACCGATCGTTTGTGTCAAATCTTAGCCCAGTAGCTGAAAAGTAGGCCCAAAAAAGTCCTGCCAAAGTCACATAGGTCGTCATGTTACAATTTAGTCAATAAAGGCCTACTACTGGAGCAAAACCGAGTGCATTGACGCTCACCGTTCGGCCCCACGACCTCTGAGAGGCTTGGAAGAGGCCTCCCCTGAAAGCTGGCTGCCGAACGATCGTTTGTTTTAAATCTTAGCCCACTAGCTCAATCGTAAGCGCTAAAAAGTCCTGCCAAAATCACATAGGTCGTCATGTTACAATTTAGTCAATAAAGGCCTACTACTGGAGCGAAACCGAGTGCTTTGAAGCTCGCCGTTCGGGCCCACGCCCTCCGAGAGGCTCGGGGGAGGCCTCCCCTGAAAGCTGGATTCCCACCGATAATTTGTTTCAAATCTTAGCCCACTAGCTCAAAAGTAAGCGCTAAAAAGTCCTGCTAAAATCACATTGGTCGTCATGTTACAATTTAGTCAATAAAGGCCAACTACTGGACCGAAACTGAGTGCTTTAACGCTCGCCGCTCGGCTCCACAGCCGTCCAGAGACTCGGGGGAGGCCTCCCCTGAAAGCTGGATTCCCACCGATCGTTTGTGTCAAATCTTAGCCCAGTAGCTGAAAAGTAGGCCCAAAAAAGTCCTGCCAAAGTCACATAGGTCGTCATGTTACAATTTAGTCAATAAAGGCCTACTACTGGAGCAAAACCGAGTGCATTGACGCTCGCCGTTCGGCCCCACGACCTCTGAGAGGCTTGGAAGAGGCCTCCCCTGAAAGCTGGCTGCCGACCGATCGTTTGTTTTAAATCTTAGCCCACTAGGTCAATCGTAAGCGCTAAAAAGTCCTGCCAAAATCACATAGGTCGTCATGTTACAATTTAGTCAATAAAGGCCAACTACTGGACCGAAACTGAGTGCTTTGACGCTCGCCGTTCGGCCCCACAGCTGTCCAGAGACTCGGGGGAGGCCTCCCCTGAAAGCTGGATTCCCACCGATCGTTTGTTTCAAATCTTAGCCCACTAGCTCAAAAGTAAGCGCTAAAAAGTCCTGCCAAAGTCACATAGGTCGTCATGGTACTCGAGCGAAACTGAGTGCTTTAACGCTCGCCGCTTGGCCCCACAGCCTTCCAGAGACTCGGGGGAGGACTCCCCTGAAAGCTGGATTCACACCGATCGTTTGTTTCAAATCTTAGCCCAGTAGCTGAAAAGTAGGCGCTAAAAAGTCCTGCCAAAATCACATAGGTCGTCATGTTACAATTTACTCAATAAAGGCCAACTACTGGAGAGAAACCGAGTGCCTTGACGCTCGCCGTTCGGCCCCACAGCCGTCCAGAGACTCGCGGGAGGCCTCCCCTGAAAGCTGGATTCCCACCGATCGTTTGTTTCAAATCTTAGCTCACTAGCTCAAAAGTAAGCGCTAAAAAGTCCTGCCAAAATCACATAGGTCGTCATGTTACAATTTAGTCAATAAAGACCGAATACTGGAGAGAAACGGAGTGCTTTGACGCTCGCCGTTCGGCCCCACAGCTGTCCAGAGAATCGCGGGTGGCCTCCCCTGAAAGTTGGATTTCCACCGATCGTTTGTTTCAAATCTTAGCCCACTCGCTCAAAAGAAAGCACTAAAAAGTCCTGCCAAAGTCACATAGGTCGTCATGTTACAATTTAGTCAATAAAGGACTACTACTGGAGCGAAACCGAGTGCTTTAACGCTCGCCGCTCGGCCCCACAGCCGTCCAGAGACTCGGGGGAGGCCTCCCCTGAAAGCTGGATTCCCACCGATCGTTTGTTTCAAATCTTAGCCCAGTAGCTGAAAAGTAGGCGCTAAAAGGTCCTGCCAAAATCACATAGGTCGTCAGGTTACAATTTACTCAATAAAGGCCTACTACTGGAGAGAAACCGAGTGCTTTGATGCTCGCCGTTCGGCCCCACGACCTCTGAGAGGCTTGGAAGAGGACTCCCCTGAAAGCTGGATTCCCACTGATCGTTTTTTTTTAAATCTTAGCCCACTAGCTCAAACGTAAGCGCTAAAAAGTCCTGCCAAAGTCACATAGGTCGTCATGTTACAATTTAGTCAATAAAGGCCTACTACTGGAGAGAAACCGAGTGCTTTGACGCTCGTCGTTCGGCCCCACAGCTGTCCAGAGACTCGGGGGAGGCCTCCCCTGAAAGCTGGATTCCCACCGATCGTTTGTTTCAAATCTTAGCTCACTAGCTCAAAAGTAAGCGCTAAAAAGTCCTGCCAAAATCACATAGGTCGTCATGTTACAATTTAGTCAATAAAGGCCTACTACTGGAGCGAAACCGAGTGCTTTGAAGCTCGCCTCTTCGGGCCCACGCCCTCCGAGAGGCTCGGGGGAGGCCTCCCCTGAAAGCTGGATTCCCACCGATAATTTGTTTCAAATCTTAGCCCACTAGCTCAAAAGTAAGCGCTAAAAAGTCCTGCCAAAATCACATAGGTCGTCATGTTACAATTTAGTCAATAAAGGCCTACTACTGGAGAGAAACCGAATGCTATGACGCTCGCCGTTCGGCCCCACGACCTCCGAGAGGCTTGGAAGAGGCCTCCCCTGAAAGCTGGATTCCCAAGGATTGTCTGTGTGAATTCCTAGCCCGCTAGGCTGAAATTAAGCGACCTAAAGTCGTGCCGAAGTCAAATCGGTCTTCATGGTACTCGAGCGAAACTGAGAGCTTTAACGCTCGCCGCTCGGCCCCACAGCCGTCCAGAGACTCGGGGGAGGACCCCCCCTGAAAGCTGGATTCCCACCGATAATGTGTTTCAAATCTTAGCCCACTAACTCAAAAGTAAGCGCTAAAATGTCCTGCCAAAATCACATAGGTCGTCATGGTACAATTTAGTCAATAAAGCCCTACTACTGGAGCGAAAACGAGTGCTTTGACGCTCGCCGTTCGGCCCCACGACCTCCGAGAGGCTTGGAAGAGGCCTCCCCTGAAAGCTGGATTCCCATCGATCGTTTGTTTCAAATCTTAGCCCAGTAGCTGAAAAGTAGGCGCTAAAAAGTCCTGCCAAAATCACATAGGTCGTCATGTTACAATTTAGTCAATAAAGGCCAACTACTGGACCGAAACTGAGTGATTTAACGCTCGCCGATCGGCCCCACAGCCGTCCAGAGACTCGGGGGAGGCCTCCCCTGAAAGCTATATTCCCACCGTTCGTTTGTTTCAAATCTTAGCCCAGTAGCTGAAATGTAAGCCCTATAAAGTCTTGCCAAAGTCACATAGGTCGTCATGTTACAATTTAGTCAATAAAGGCCTACTACTGGAGGGAAACCGAGTGCTTTGACGGTCGGCGTTCGGCCCCACAGCCGTCCAGAGACTCGGGGGAGGCCTCCCCTGAAAGCTGGATTCCCACCGATCGTTTGTTTTAAATCTTAGCCCAGTAGCTGAAAAGTAGGCGCAAAAAAGTCCTGCCAAAGTCACATAGGTTGTGATGTTACAATTTAGTCAATAAAGGGTTACTACTGGAGCGAAACCGAGTGCTTCGACGCTCGCCGTTCGGCCCCACGAGCTCCGAGAGGCTTGGAAGAGGCCTCCCTTGAAAGCTGGATTCCCAGGGCTTGTCTGTGTGAATTCCTAGCCCGCTAGGCTGAAATTAAGCGACCTAAAGTCGTGCCGAAGTCAAATCGGTCGTCATGGTACTCGAGCGAAACTGAGTGCTTTAACGGTCGCCGCTCGGCCCCACAGCAGTCCAGAGACTCGGGGGAGGCCTCCCCTGAAAGCTGAATTCCCACCGATCATTTGTTTTAAATCTTAGCCCACTAGCTCAAACGTAAGCGCTAAAAAGACCTGCCAAAATCACATAGGTCGTCATGTTACAATTTAGTCAATAAAGGCCAACTACTGGACCGAAACTGAGTGCTTTAACGCACGCCGCTCGGCCCCACAGCCGTCCAGAGACTCGGGGGAGGCCTCCCCTGAAAGCTGGATTCCCACCGATCGTTTGTTTCAAATCTTAGCCCAGTAGCTGAAAAGTAGGCGCTAAAAGGTCCTGCCAAAATCACATAGGTCGTCAGGTTACAATTTACTCAATAAAGGCCTACTACAGGAGAGAAACCGAGTGCTTTGATGCTCGCCGTTCGGCCACACGAGCTCCGAGAGGCTTGGAAGAGGCCTCCCTTGAAAGCTGGATTCCCAAGGCTTGTCTTTGTCAATTCCTAGCCCGCTAGGCAGAAATTAAGCGACCTAAAGTCGTGCCGAAGTCAAATCGGTCGTCATGGTACTCGAGCGAAACTGAGTGCTTTAACGCTCGCCGCTCGGCCCCACAGCCTTCCAGAGACTCGGGGGAGGACTCCCCTGAAAGCTGGATTCCCACCGATTGTTTATTTCAAATCTTAGCGCACTAGGTCAAAAGTAAGCGCTAAAAAGTCCTGCCAAAGTCACATAGGCTGTCATGTTACAATTTAGTCAATAAAGGCCTACTACTGGAGCGAAACAGAGTGCTTTGACGCTAGCCGTTCGGGCCCACGACCTCAGAGAGGCTTGGAAGAGGCCTCCCCTGAAAGCTGGCTTCCACCGATTGTTTGTTTCAAATCTTAGCCCAGTAGCTGAAAAGCAGGCGCTAAAAAGTCCTGCCAAAATCACATAGGTCGTCATGTTACAATTTAGTCAATAAAGGCCTACTACCGGACCGAAACTGAGTGCTTTGACGCTCGCCGTTCGGCCCCACGACCTCTGAGAGGCTTGGAAGAGGACTCCCCTGAAAGCTGGATTCCCACTGATCGTTTTTTTTAAATCTTAGCCCACTAGCTCAAACGTAAGCGCTAAAAAGTCCTGCCAAAGTCACATAGGTCGTCATGTTACAATTTAGTCAATAAAGGCCTACTACTGGAGAGAAACCGAGTGCTTTGACGCTCGTCGTTCGGCCCCACAGCTGTCCAGAGACTCGGGGGAGGCCTCCCCTGAAAGCTGGATTCCCACCGATCGTTTGTTTCAAATCTTAGCTCACTAGCTCAAAAGTAAGCGCTAAAACGTCCTGCCAAAATCACATAGGTCGTCATGTTACAATTTAGTCAATAAAGGCCTACTACTGGAGCGAAACCGAGTGCTTTGAAGCTCGCCTCTTCGGGCCCACGCCCTCCGAGAGGCTCGGGGGAGGCCTCCCCTGAAAGCTGGATTCCCACCGATAATTTGTTTCAAATCTTAGCCCACTAGCTCAAAAGTAAGCGCTAAAAAGTCCTGCCAAAATCACATAGGTCGTCATGTTACAATTTAGTCAATAAAGGCCTACTACTGGAGAGAAACCGAATGCTATGACGCTCGCCGTTCGGCCCCACGACCTCCGAGAGGCTTGGAAGAGGCCTCCCCTGAAAGCTGGATTCCCAAGGATTGTCTGTGTGAATTCCTAGCCCGCTAGGCTGAAATTAAGCGACCTAAAGTCGTGCCGAAGTCAAATCGGTCTTCATGGTACTCGAGCGAAACTGAGAGCTTTAACGCTCGCCGCTCGGCCCCACAGCCGTCCAGAGACTCGGGGGAGGACCCCCCCTGAAAGCTGGATTCCCACCGATAATGTGTTTCAAATCTTAGCCCACTAACTCAAAAGTAAGCGCTAAAATGTCCTGCCAAAATCACATAGGTCGTCATGGTACAATTTAGTCAATAAAGCCCTACTACTGGAGCGAAAACGAGTGCTTTGACGCTCGCCGTTCGGCCCCACGACCTCCGAGAGGCTTGGAAGAGGCCTCCCCTGAAAGCTGGATTCCCACCGATAGTTTGTTTCAAATCTTAGCCAACTAGCTCAAAAGTAAGCGCTAAAAAGTCCTGCCAAAGTCACATAGGTTGTCATGTTACAATTTAGTCAATAAAGGCCTACTACTGGAGCGAAACCGAGTGCTTTGACGCTCGCCGTTCGGCCCCATGACCTCCGAGAGGCTTGGAAGAGGCCTCCCCTGAAAGCTGGATTCCCATCGATCGTTTGTTTCAAATCTTAGCCCAGTAGCTGAAAAGTAGGCGCTAAAAAGTCCTGCCAAAATCACATAGGTCGTCATGTTACAATTTAGTCAATAAAGGCCAACTACTGGACCGAAACTGAGTGCTTTAACGCTCGCCGATCGGCCCCACAGCCGTCCAGAGACTCGGGGGAGGCCTCCCCTGAAAGCTATATTCCCACCGTTCGTTTGTTTCAAATCTTAGCCCAGTAGCTGAAATGTAAGCCCTATAAAGTCTTGCCAAAGTCACATAGGTCGTCATGTTACAATTTAGTCAATAAAGGCCTACTACTGGAGGGAAACCGAGTGCTTTGACGGTCGGCGTTCGGCCCCACAGCCGTCCAGAGACTCGGGGGAGGCCTCCCCTGAAAGCTGGATTCCCACCGATCGTTTGTTTTAAATCTTAGCCCAGTAGCTGAAAAGTAGGCGCAAAAAAGTCCTGCCAAAGTCACATAGGTTGTGATGTTACAATTTAGTCAATAAAGGGTTACTACTGGAGCGAAACCGAGTGCTTCGACGCTCGCCGTTCGGCCCCACGAGCTCCGAGAGGCTTGGAAGAGGCCTCCCTTGAAAGCTGGATTCCCAGGGCTTGTCTGTGTGAATTCCTAGCCCGCTAGGCTGAAATTAAGCGACCTAAAGTCGTGCCGAAGTCAAATCGGTCGTCATGGTACTCGAGCGAAACTGAGTGCTTTAACGGTCGCCGCTCGGCCCCACAGCAGTCCAGAGACTCGGGGGAGGCCTCCCCTGAAAGCTGAATTCCCACCGATCATTTGTTTTAAATCTTAGCCCACTAGCTCAAACGTAAGCGCTAAAAAGACCTGCCAAAATCACATAGGTCGTCATGTTACAATTTAGTCAATAAAGGCCAACTACTGGACCGAAACTGAGTGCTTTAACGCACGCCGCTCGGCCCCACAGCCGTCCAGAGACTCGGGGGAGGCCTCCCCTGAAAGCTGGATTCCCACCGATCGTTTGTTTCAAATCTTAGCCCAGTAGCTGAAAAGTAGGCGCTAAAAGGTCCTGCCAAAATCACATAGGTCGTCAGGTTACAATTTACTCAATAAAGGCCTACTACAGGAGAGAAACCGAGTGCTTTGATGCTCGCCGTTCGGCCACACGAGCTCCGAGAGGCTTGGAAGAGGCCTCCCTTGAAAGCTGGATTCCCAAGGCTTGTCTTTGTCAATTCCTAGCCCGCTAGGCAGAAATTAAGCGACCTAAAGTCGTGCCGAAGTCAAATCGGTCGTCATGGTACTCGAGCGAAACTGAGTGCTTTAACGCTCGCCGCTCGGCCCCACAGCCTTCCAGAGACTCGGGGGAGGACTCCCCTGAAAGCTGGATTCCCACCGATTGTTTATTTCAAATCTTAGCGCACTAGGTCAAAAGTAAGCGCTAAAAAGTCCTGCCAAAGTCACATAGGCTGTCATGTTACAATTTAGTCAATAAAGGCCTACTACTGGAGCGAAACAGAGTGCTTTGACGCTAGCCGTTCGGGCCCACGACCTCAGAGAGGCTTGGAAGAGGCCTCCCCTGAAAGCTGGCTTCCACCGATTGTTTGTTTCAAATCTTAGCCCAGTAGCTGAAAAGCAGGCGCTAAAAAGTCCTGCCAAAATCACATAGGTCGTCATGTTACAATTTAGTCAATAAAGGCCTACTACCGGACCGAAACTGAGTGCTTTGACGCTCGCCGTTCGGCCCCACGACCTCTGAGAGGCTTGGAAGAGGACTCCCCTGAAAGCTGGATTCCCACTGATCGTTTTTTTTAAATCTTAGCCCACTAGCTCAAACGTAAGCGCTAAAAAGTCCTGCCAAAGTCACATAGGTCGTCATGTTACAATTTAGTCAATAAAGGCCTACTACTGGAGAGAAACCGAGTGCTTTGACGCTCGTCGTTCGGCCCCACAGCTGTCCAGAGACTCGGGGGAGGCCTCCCCTGAAAGCTGGATTCCCACCGATCGTTTGTTTCAAATCTTAGCTCACTAGCTCAAAAGTAAGCGCTAAAACGTCCTGCCAAAATCACATAGGTCGTCATGTTACAATTTAGTCAATAAAGGCCTACTACTGGAGCGAAACCGAGTGCTTTGAAGCTCGCCTCTTCGGGCCCACGCCCTCCGAGAGGCTCGGGGGAGGCCTCCCCTGAAAGCTGGATTCCCACCGATAATTTGTTTCAAATCTTAGCCCACTAGCTCAAAAGTAAGCGCTAAAAAGTCCTGCCAAAATCACATAGGTCGTCATGTTACAATTTAGTCAATAAAGGCCTACTACTGGAGAGAAACCGAATGCTATGACGCTCGCCGTTCGGCCCCACGACCTCCGAGAGGCTTGGAAGAGGCCTCCCCTGAAAGCTGGATTCCCAAGGATTGTCTGTGTGAATTCCTAGCCCGCTAGGCTGAAATTAAGCGACCTAAAGTCGTGCCGAAGTCAAATCGGTCTTCATGGTACTCGAGCGAAACTGAGAGCTTTAACGCTCGCCGCTCGGCCCCACAGCCGTCCAGAGACTCGGGGGAGGACCCCCCCTGAAAGCTGGATTCCCACCGATAATGTGTTTCAAATCTTAGCCCACTAACTCAAAAGTAAGCGCTAAAATGTCCTGCCAAAATCACATAGGTCGTCATGGTACAATTTAGTCAATAAAGCCCTACTACTGGAGCGAAAACGAGTGCTTTGACGCTCGCCGTTCGGCCCCACGACCTCCGAGAGGCTTGGAAGAGGCCTCCCCTGAAAGCTGGATTCCCACCGATAGTTTGTTTCAAATCTTAGCCAACTAGCTCAAAAGTAAGCGCTAAAAAGTCCTGCCAAAGTCACATAGGTTGTCATGTTACAATTTAGTCAATAAAGGCCTACTACTGGAGCGAAACCGAGTGCTTTGACGCTCGCCGTTCGGCCCCATGACCTCCGAGAGGCTTGGAAGAGGCCTCCCCTGAAAGCTGGATTCCCATCGATCGTTTGTTTCAAATCTTAGCCCAGTAGCTGAAAAGTAGGCGCTAAAAAGTCCTGCCAAAATCACATAGGTCGTCATGTTACAATTTAGTCAATAAAGGCCAACTACTGGACCGAAACTGAGTGCTTTAACGCTCGCCGATCGGCCCCACAGCCGTCCAGAGACTCGGGGGAGGCCTCCCCTGAAAGCTATATTCCCACCGTTCGTTTGTTTCAAATCTTAGCCCAGTAGCTGAAATGTAAGCCCTATAAAGTCTTGCCAAAGTCACATAGGTCGTCATGTTACAATTTAGTCAATAAAGGCCTACTACTGGAGGGAAACCGAGTGCTTTGACGGTCGGCGTTCGGCCCCACAGCCGTCCAGAGACTCGGGGGAGGCCTCCCCTGAAAGCTGGATTCCCACCGATCGTTTGTTTTAAATCTTAGCCCAGTAGCTGAAAAGTAGGCGCAAAAAAGTCCTGCCAAAGTCACATAGGTTGTGATGTTACAATTTAGTCAATAAAGGGTTACTACTGGAGCGAAACCGAGTGCTTCGACGCTCGCCGTTCGGCCCCACGAGCTCCGAGAGGCTTGGAAGAGGCCTCCCTTGAAAGCTGGATTCCCAGGGCTTGTCTGTGTGAATTCCTAGCCCGCTAGGCTGAAATTAAGCGACCTAAAGTCGTGCCGAAGTCAAATCGGTCGTCATGGTACTCGAGCGAAACTGAGTGCTTTAACGGTCGCCGCTCGGCCCCACAGCAGTCCAGAGACTCGGGGGAGGCCTCCCCTGAAAGCTGAATTCCCACCGATCATTTGTTTTAAATCTTAGCCCACTAGCTCAAACGTAAGCGCTAAAAAGACCTGCCAAAATCACATAGGTCGTCATGTTACAATTTAGTCAATAAAGGCCAACTACTGGACCGAAACCGAGTGCTTTAACGCACGCCGCTCGGCCCCACAGCCGTCCAGAGACTCGGGGGAGGCCTCCCCTGAAAGCTGGATTCCCACCGATCGTTTGTTTCAAATCTTAGCCCAGTAGCTGAAAAGTAGGCGCTAAAAGGTCCTGCCAAAATCACATAGGTCGTCAGGTTACAATTTACTCAATAAAGGCCTACTACAGGAGAGAAACCGAGTGCTTTGATGCTCGCCGTTCGGCCACACGAGCTCCGAGAGGCTTGGAAGAGGCCTCCCTTGAAAGCTGGATTCCCAAGGCTTGTCTTTGTCAATTCCTAGCCCGCTAGGCAGAAATTAAGCGACCTAAAGTCGTGCCGAAGTCAAATCGGTCGTCATGGTACTCGAGCGAAACTGAGTGCTTTAACGCTCGCCGCTCGGCCCCACAGCCTTCCAGAGACTCGGGGGAGGACTCCCCTGAAAGCTGGATTCCCACCGATTGTTTATTTCAAATCTTAGCGCACTAGGTCAAAAGTAAGCGCTAAAAAGTCCTGCCAAAGTCACATAGGCTGTCATGTTACAATTTAGTCAATAAAGGCCTACTACTGGAGCGAAACAGAGTGCTTTGACGCTAGCCGTTCGGGCCCACGACCTCAGAGAGGCTTGGAAGAGGCCTCCCATGAAAGCTGGCTTCCACCGATTGTTTGTTTCAAATCTTAGCCCAGTAGCTGAAAAGCAGGCGCTAAAAAGTCCTGCCAAAATCACATAGGTCGTCATGTTACAATTTAGTCAATAAAGGCCTACTACCGGACCGAAACTGAGTGCTTTGACGCTCGCCGTTCGGCCCCACGACCTCTGAGAGGCTTGGAAGATGACTCCCCTGAAAGCTGGATTCCCACTGATCGTTTTTTTTAAATCTTAGCCCACTAGCTCAAACGTAAGCGCTAAAAAGTCCTGCCAAAGTCACATAGGTCGTCATGTTACAATTTAGTCAATAAAGGCCTACTACTGGAGAGAAACCGAGTGCTTTGACGCTCGTCGTTCGGCCCCACAGCTGTCCAGAGACTCGGGGGAGGCCTCCCCTGAAAGCTGGATTCCCACCGATCGTTTGTTTCAAATCTTAGCTCACTAGCTCAAAAGTAAGCGCTAAAAAGTCCTGCCAAAATCACATAGGTCGTCATGTTACAATTTAGTCAATAAAGGCCTACTACTGGAGCGAAACCGAGTGCTTTGAAGCTCGCCTCTTCGGGCCCACGCCCTCCGAGAGGCTCGGGGGAGGCCTCCCCTGAAAGCTGGATTCCCACCGATAATTTGTTTCAAATCTTAGCCCACTAGCTCAAAAGTAAGCGCTAAAAAGTCCTGCCAAAATCACATAGGTCGTCATGTTACAATTTAGTCAATAAAGGCCTACTACTGGAGAGAAACCGAATGCTATGACGCTCGCCGTTCGGCCCCACGACCTCCGAGAGGCTTGGAAGAGGCCTCCCCTGAAAGCTGGATTCCCAAGGATTGTCTGTGTGAATTCCTAGCCCGCTAGGCTGAAATTAAGCGACCTAAAGTCGTGCCGAAGTCAAATCGGTCTTCATGGTACTCGAGCGAAACTGAGAGCTTTAACGCTCGCCGCTCGGCCCCACAGCCGTCCAGAGACTCGGGGGAGGACCCCCCCTGAAAGCTGGATTCCCACCGATAATGTGTTTCAAATCTTAGCCCACTAACTCAAAAGTAAGCGCTAAAATGTCCTGCCAAAATCACATAGGTCGTCATGGTACAATTTAGTCAATAAAGCCCTACTACTGGAGCGAAAACGAGTGCTTTGACGCTCGCCGTTCGGCCCCATGACCTCCGAGAGGCTTGGAAGAGGCCTCCCCTGAAAGCTGGATTCCCACCGATCGTTTGTTTCAAATCTTAGCCCAGTAGCTGAAAAGTAGGCGCTAAAAAGTCCTGCCAAAATCACATAGGTCGTCATGTTACAATTTAGTCAATAAAGGCCTACTGCTGGAGAGAAACCGAATGCTTTGACGCTCGCCGTTCGGCCCCACAGCTGTCCAGAGACTCGGGGGAGGCTTCCCCTGAAAGCTGGCTTCCCACCGATCGTTTGTTTCAAATCTTAGCCCAGTAGCTGAAAAGTAGGCGCTAAAAAGTCCTGCCAAAATCACATAGGTCGTCATGTTACAATTTAGTCAATAAAGGCCTACTGCTGGAGAGAAACCGAGTGCTTTAACGCTTGCCGTTCGGCCCCACAACCTCCGAGAGGCTTGGAAGAAGCCTCCCCTGAAAGCTGGATTCCCACCGATCGTTTGTTTCAAATCTTAGCCCAGTAGCTGAAAAGTAGGAGCTAAAAAGTCCTGCCAAAATCACATAGGTCGTCATGTTACAATTTAGTCAATAAAGGCCTCCTACTGGACCGAAACTGACTGCTTTAACGCTCGCCGCTCGGCTCCACAGCCGTCCAGAGACTCGGGGGAGGCCTCCCCTGAAAGCTGGATTCCCACCGATCGTTTGTGTCAAATCTTAGCCCAGTAGCTGAAAAGTAGGCCCAAAAAAGTCCTGCCAAAGTCACATAGGTCGTCATGTTACAATTTAGTCAATAAAGGCCTACTACTGGAGCAAAACCGAGTGCATTGACGCTCACCGTTCGGCCCCACGACCTCTGAGAGGCTTGGAAGAGGCCTCCCCTGAAAGCTGGCTGCCGAACGATCGTTTGTTTTAAATCTTAGCCCACTAGCTCAATCGTAAGCGCTAAAAAGTCCTGCCAAAATCACATAGGTCGTCATGTTACAATTTAGTCAATAAAGGCCTACTACTGGAGCGAAACCGAGTGCTTTGAAGCTCGCCGTTCGGGCCCACGCCCTCCGAGAGGCTCGGGGGAGGCCTCCCCTGAAAGCTGGATTCCCACCGATAATTTGTTTCAAATCTTAGCCCACTAGCTCAAAAGTAAGCGCTAAAAAGTCCTGCTAAAATCACATTGGTCGTCATGTTACAATTTAGTCAATAAAGGCCAACTACTGGACCGAAACTGAGTGCTTTAACGCTCGCCGCTCGGCTCCACAGCCGTCCAGAGACTCGGGGGAGGCCTCCCCTGAAAGCTGGATTCCCACCGATCGTTTGTGTCAAATCTTAGCCCAGTAGCTGAAAAGTAGGCCCAAAAAAGTCCTGCCAAAGTCACATAGGTCGTCATGTTACAATTTAGTCAATAAAGGCCTACTACTGGAGCAAAACCGAGTGCATTGACGCTCGCCGTTCGGCCCCACGACCTCTGAGAGGCTTGGAAGAGGCCTCCCCTGAAAGCTGGCTGCCGACCGATCGTTTGTTTTAAATCTTAGCCCACTAGGTCAATCGTAAGCGCTAAAAAGTCCTGCCAAAATCACATAGGTCGTCATGTTACAATTTAGTCAATAAAGGCCAACTACTGGACCGAAACTGAGTGCTTTGACGCTCGCCGTTCGGCCCCACAGCTGTCCAGAGACTCGGGGGAGGCCTCCCCTGAAAGCTGGATTCCCACCGATCGTTTGTTTCAAATCTTAGCCCACTAGCTCAAAAGTAAGCGCTAAAAAGTCCTGCCAAAGTCACATAGGTCGTCATGGTACTCGAGCGAAACTGAGTGCTTTAACGCTCGCCGCTTGGCCCCACAGCCTTCCAGAGACTCGGGGGAGGACTCCCCTGAAAGCTGGATTCACACCGATCGTTTGTTTCAAATCTTAGCCCAGTAGCTGAAAAGTAGGCGCTTAAAAGTCCTGCCAAAATCACATAGGTCGTCATGTTACAATTTACTCAATAAAGGCCAACTACTGGAGAGAAACCGAGTGCCTTGACGCTCGCCGTTCGGCCCCACAGCCGTCCAGAGACTCGCGGGAGGCCTCCCCTGAAAGCTGGATTCCCACCGATCGTTTGTTTCAAATCTTAGCTCACTAGCTCAAAAGTAAGCGCTAAAAAGTCCTGCCAAAATCACATAGGTCGTCATGTTACAATTTAGTCAATAAAGACCGAATACTGGAGAGAAACGGAGTGCTTTGACGCTCGCCGTTCGGCCCCACAGCTGTCCAGAGAATCGCGGGTGCCCTCCCCTGAAAGTTGGATTTCCCCCGATCGTTTGTTTCAAATCTTAGCCCACTCGCTCAAAAGAAAGCACTAAAAAGTCCTGCCAAAGTCACATAGGTCGTCATGTTACAATTTAGTCAATAAAGGCCAACTACTGGACCGAAACTGAGTGCTTTAACGCTCGCCGCTCGGCTCCACAGCCGTCCAGAGACTCGGGGGAGGCCTCTCCTGAAAGCTGGATTCCCACCGATCGTTTGTGTCAAATCTTAGCCCAGTAGCTGAAAAGTAGGCCCAAAAAAGTCCTGCCAAAGTCACATAGGTCGTCATGTTACAATTTAGTCAATAAAGGCCTACTACTGGAGCAAAACCGAGTGCATTGACGCTCACCGTTCGGCCCCACGACCTCTGAGAGGCTTGGAAGAGGCCTCCCCTGAAAGCTGGCTGCCGAACGATCGTTTGTTTTAAATCTTAGCCCACTAGCTCAATCGTAAGCGCTAAAAAGTCCTGCCAAAATCACATAGGTCGTCATGTTACAATTTAGTCAATAAAGGCCTACTACTGGAGCGAAACCGAGTGCTTTGAAGCTCGCCGTTCGGGCCCACGCCCTCCGAGAGGCTCGGGGGAGGCCTCCCCTGAAAGCTGGATTCCCACCGATAATTTGTTTCAAATCTTAGCCCACTAGCTCAAAAGTAAGCGCTAAAAAGTCCTGCTAAAATCACATTGGTCGTCATGTTACAATTTAGTCAATAAAGGCCAACTACTGGACCGAAACTGAGTGCTTTAACGCTCGCCGCTCGGCTCCACAGCCGTCCAGAGACTCGGGGGAGGCCTCCCCTGAAAGCTGGATTCCCACCGATCGTTTGTGTCAAATCTTAGCCCAGTAGCTGAAAAGTAGGCCCAAAAAAGTCCTGCCAAAGTCACATAGGTCGTCATGTTACAATTTAGTCAATAAAGGCCTACTACTGGAGCAAAACCGAGTGCATTGACGCTCGCCGTTCGGCCCCACGACCTCTGAGAGGCTTGGAAGAGGCCTCCCCTGAAAGCTGGCTGCCGACCGATCGTTTGTTTTAAATCTTAGCCCACTAGGTCAATCGTAAGCGCTAAAAAGTCCTGCCAAAATCACATAGGTCGTCATGTTACAATTTAGTCAATAAAGGCCAACTACTGGACCGAAACTGAGTGCTTTGACGCTCGCCGTTCGGCCCCACAGCTGTCCAGAGACTCGGGGGAGGCCTCCCCTGAAAGCTGGATTCCCACCGATCGTTTGTTTCAAATCTTAGCCCACTAGCTCAAAAGTAAGCGCTAAAAAGTCCTGCCAAAGTCACATAGGTCGTCATGGTACTCGAGCGAAACTGAGTGCTTTAACGCTCGCCGCTTGGCCCCACAGCCTTCCAGAGACTCGGGGGAGGACTCCCCTGAAAGCTGGATTCACACCGATCGTTTGTTTCAAATCTTAGCCCAGTAGCTGAAAAGTAGGCGCTTAAAAGTCCTGCCAAAATCACATAGGTCGTCATGTTACAATTTACTCAATAAAGGCCAACTACTGGAGAGAAACCGAGTGCCTTGACGCTCGCCGTTCGGCCCCACAGCCGTCCAGAGACTCGCGGGAGGCCTCCCCTGAAAGCTGGATTCCCACCGATCGTTTGTTTCAAATCTTAGCTCACTAGCTCAAAAGTAAGCGCTAAAAAGTCCTGCCAAAATCACATAGGTCGTCATGTTACAATTTAGTCAATAAAGACCGAATACTGGAGAGAAACGGAGTGCTTTGACGCTCGCCGTTCGGCCCCACAGCTGTCCAGAGAATCGCGGGTGCCCTCCCCTGAAAGTTGGATTTCCCCCGATCGTTTGTTTCAAATCTTAGCCCACTCGCTCAAAAGAAAGCACTAAAAAGTCCTGCCAAAGTCACATAGGTCGTCATGTTACAATTTAGTCAATAAAGGCCAACTACTGGACCGAAACTGAGTGCTTTAACGCTCGCCGCTCGGCTCCACAGCCGTCCAGAGACTCGGGGGAGGCCTCTCCTGAAAGCTGGATTCCCACCGATCGTTTGTGTCAAATCTTAGCCCAGTAGCTGAAAAGTAGGCCCAAAAAAGTCCTGCCAAAGTCACATAGGTCGTCATGTTACAATTTAGTCAATAAAGGCCTACTACTGGAGCAAAACCGAGTGCATTGACGCTCACCGTTCGGCCCCACGACCTCTGAGAGGCTTGGAAGAGGCCTCCCCTGAAAGCTGGCTGCCGAACGATCGTTTGTTTTAAATCTTAGCCCACTAGCTCAATCGTAAGCGCTAAAAAGTCCTGCCAAAATCACATAGGTCGTCATGTTACAATTTAGTCAATAAAGGCCTACTACTGGAGCGAAACCGAGTGCTTTGAAGCTCGCCGTTCGGGCCCACGCCCTCCGAGAGGCTCGGGGGAGGCCTCCCCTGAAAGCTGGATTCCCACCGATAATTTGTTTCAAATCTTAGCCCACTAGCTCAAAAGTAAGCGCTAAAAAGTCCTGCTAAAATCACATTGGTCGTCATGTTACAATTTAGTCAATAAAGGCCAACTACTGGACCGAAACTGAGTGCTTTAACGCTCGCCGCTCGGCTCCACAGCCGTCCAGAGACTCGGGGGAGGCCTCCCCTGAAAGCTGGATTCCCACCGATCGTTTGTGTCAAATCTTAGCCCAGTAGCTGAAAAGTAGGCCCAAAAAAGTCCTGCCAAAGTCACATAGGTCGTCATGTTACAATTTAGTCAATAAAGGCCTACTACTGGAGCAAAACCGAGTGCATTGACGCTCGCCGTTCGGCCCCACGACCTCTGAGAGGCTTGGAAGAGGCCTCCCCTGAAAGCTGGCTGCCGACCGATCGTTTGTTTTAAATCTTAGCCCACTAGGTCAATCGTAAGCGCTAAAAAGTCCTGCCAAAATCACATAGGTCGTCATGTTACAATTTAGTCAATAAAGGCCAACTACTGGACCGAAACTGAGTGCTTTGACGCTCGCCGTTCGGCCCCACAGCTGTCCAGAGACTCGGGGGAGGCCTCCCCTGAAAGCTGGATTCCCACCGATCGTTTGTTTCAAATCTTAGCCCACTAGCTCAAAAGTAAGCGCTAAAAAGTCCTGCCAAAGTCACATAGGTCGTCATGGTACTCGAGCGAAACTGAGTGCTTTAACGCTCGCCGCTTGGCCCCACAGCCTTCCAGAGACTCGGGGGAGGACTCCCCTGAAAGCTGGATTCACACCGATCGTTTGTTTCAAATCTTAGCCCAGTAGCTGAAAAGTAGGCGCTAAAAAGTCCTGCCAAAATCACATAGGTCGTCATGTTACAATTTACTCAATAAAGGCCAACTACTGGAGAGAAACCGAGTGCCTTGACGCTCGCCGTTCGGCCCCACAGCCGTCCAGAGACTCGCGGGAGGCCTCCCCTGAAAGCTGGATTCCCACCGATCGTTTGTTTCAAATCTTAGCCCACTAGCTCAAAAGTAAGCGCTAAAAAGTCCTGCCAAAGTCACATAGGTCGTCATGGTACTCGAGCGAAACTGAGTGCTTTAACGCTCGCCGCTTGGCCCCACAGCCTTCCAGAGACTCGGGGGAGGACTCCCCTGAAAGCTGGATTCACACCGATCGTTTGTTTCAAATCTTAGCCCAGTAGCTGAAAAGTAGGCGCTTAAAAGTCCTGCCAAAATCACATAGGTCGTCATGTTACAATTTACTCAATAAAGGCCAACTACTGGAGAGAAACCGAGTGCCTTGACGCTCGCCGTTCGGCCCCACAGCCGTCCAGAGACTCGCGGGAGGCCTCCCCTGAAAGCTGGATTCCCACCGATCGTTTGTTTCAAATCTTAGCTCACTAGCTCAAAAGTAAGCGCTAAAAAGTCCTGCCAAAATCACATAGGTCGTCATGTTACAATTTAGTCAATAAAGACCGAATACTGGAGAGAAACGGAGTGCTTTGACGCTCGCCGTTCGGCCCCACAGCTGTCCAGAGAATCGCGGGTGCCCTCCCCTGAAAGTTGGATTTCCACCGATCGTTTGTTTCAAATCTTAGCCCACTCGCTCAAAAGAAAGCACTAAAAAGTCCTGCCAAAGTCACATAGGTCGTCATGTTACAATTTAGTCAATAAAGGCCAACTACTGGACCGAAACTGAGTGCTTTAACGCTCGCCGCTCGGCTCCACAGCCGTCCAGAGACTCGGGGGAGGCCTCTCCTGAAAGCTGGATTCCCACCGATCGTTTGTGTCAAATCTTAGCCCAGTAGCTGAAAAGTAGGCCCAAAAAAGTCCTGCCAAAGTCACATAGGTCGTCATGTTACAATTTAGTCAATAAAGGCCTACTACTGGAGCAAAACCGAGTGCATTGACGCTCACCGTTCGGCCCCACGACCTCTGAGAGGCTTGGAAGAGGCCTCCCCTGAAAGCTGGCTGCCGAACGATCGTTTGTTTTAAATCTTAGCCCACTAGCTCAATCGTAAGCGCTAAAAAGTCCTGCCAAAATCACATAGGTCGTCATGTTACAATTTAGTCAATAAAGGCCTACTACTGGAGCGAAACCGAGTGCTTTGAAGCTCGCCGTTCGGGCCCACGCCCTCCGAGAGGCTCGGGGGAGGCCTCCCCTGAAAGCTGGATTCCCACCGATAATTTGTTTCAAATCTTAGCCCACTAGCTCAAAAGTAAGCGCTAAAAAGTCCTGCTAAAATCACATTGGTCGTCATGTTACAATTTAGTCAATAAAGGCCAACTACTGGACCGAAACTGAGTGCTTTAACGCTCGCCGCTCGGCTCCACAGCCGTCCAGAGACTCGGGGGAGGCCTCCCCTGAAAGCTGGATTCCCACCGATCGTTTGTGTCAAATCTTAGCCCAGTAGCTGAAAAGTAGGCCCAAAAAAGTCCTGCCAAAGTCACATAGGTCGTCATGTTACAATTTAGTCAATAAAGGCCTACTACTGGAGCAAAACCGAGTGCATTGACGCTCGCCGTTCGGCCCCACGACCTCTGAGAGGCTTGGAAGAGGCCTCCCCTGAAAGCTGGCTGCCGACCGATCGTTTGTTTTAAATCTTAGCCCACTAGGTCAATCGTAAGCGCTAAAAAGTCCTGCCAAAATCACATAGGTCGTCATGTTACAATTTAGTCAATAAAGGCCAACTACTGGACCGAAACTGAGTGCTTTGACGCTCGCCGTTCGGCCCCACAGCTGTCCAGAGACTCGGGGGAGGCCTCCCCTGAAAGCTGGATTCCCACCGATCGTTTGTTTCAAATCTTAGCCCACTAGCTCAAAAGTAAGCGCTAAAAAGTCCTGCCAAAGTCACATAGGTCGTCATGGTACTCGAGCGAAACTGAGTGCTTTAACGCTCGCCGCTTGGCCCCACAGCCTTCCAGAGACTCGGGGGAGGACTCCCCTGAAAGCTGGATTCACACCGATCGTTTGTTTCAAATCTTAGCCCAGTAGCTGAAAAGTAGGCGCTAAAAAGTCCTGCCAAAATCACATAGGTCGTCATGTTACAATTTACTCAATAAAGGCCAACTACTGGAGAGAAACCGAGTGCCTTGACGCTCGCCGTTCGGCCCCACAGCCGTCCAGAGACTCGCGGGAGGCCTCCCCTGAAAGCTGGATTCCCACCGATCGTTTGTTTCAAATCTTAGCTCACTAGCTCAAAAGTAAGCGCTAAAAAGTCCTGCCAAAATCACATAGGTCGTCATGTTACAATTTAGTCAATAAAGACCGAATACTGGAGAGAAACGGAGTGCTTTGACGCTCGCCGTTCGGCCCCACAGCTGTCCAGAGAATCGCGGGTGGCCTCCCCTGAAAGTTGGATTTCCACCGATCGTTTGTTTCAAATCTTAGCCCACTCGCTCAAAAGAAAGCACTAAAAAGTCCTGCCAAAGTCACATAGGTCGTCATGTTACAATTTAGTCAATAAAGGACTACTACTGGAGCGAAACCGAGTGCTTTAACGCTCGCCGCTCGGCCCCACAGCCGTCCAGAGACTCGGGGGAGGCCTCCCCTGAAAGCTGGATTCCCACCGATCGTTTGTTTCAAATCTTAGCCCAGTAGCTGAAAAGTAGGCGCTAAAAGGTCCTGCCAAAATCACATAGGTCGTCAGGTTACAATTTACTCAATAAAGGCCTACTACTGGAGAGAAACCGAGTGCTTTGATGCTCGCCGTTCGGCCCCACGACCTCTGAGAGGCTTGGAAGAGGACTCCCCTGAAAGCTGGATTCCCACTGATCGTTTTTTTTTAAATCTTAGCCCACTAGCTCAAACGTAAGCGCTAAAAAGTCCTGCCAAAGTCACATAGGTCGTCATGTTACAATTTAGTCAATAAAGGCCTACTACTGGAGAGAAACCGAGTGCTTTGACGCTCGTCGTTCGGCCCCACAGCTGTCCAGAGACTCGGGGGAGGCCTCCCCTGAAAGCTGGATTCCCACCGATCGTTTGTTTCAAATCTTAGCTCACTAGCTCAAAAGTAAGCGCTAAAAAGTCCTGCCAAAATCACATAGGTCGTCATGTTACAATTTAGTCAATAAAGGCCTACTACTGGAGCGAAACCGAGTGCTTTGAAGCTCGCCTCTTCGGGCCCACGCCCTCCGAGAGGCTCGGGGGAGGCCTCCCCTGAAAGCTGGATTCCCACCGATAATTTGTTTCAAATCTTAGCCCACTAGCTCAAAAGTAAGCGCTAAAAAGTCCTGCCAAAATCACATAGGTCGTCATGTTACAATTTAGTCAATAAAGGCCTACTACTGGAGAGAAACCGAATGCTATGACGCTCGCCGTTCGGCCCCACGACCTCCGAGAGGCTTGGAAGAGGCCTCCCCTGAAAGCTGGATTCCCAAGGATTGTCTGTGTGAATTCCTAGCCCGCTAGGCTGAAATTAAGCGACCTAAAGTCGTGCCGAAGTCAAATCGGTCTTCATGGTACTCGAGCGAAACTGAGAGCTTTAACGCTCGCCGCTCGGCCCCACAGCCGTCCAGAGACTCGGGGGAGGACCCCCCCTGAAAGCTGGATTCCCACCGATAATGTGTTTCAAATCTTAGCCCACTAACTCAAAAGTAAGCGCTAAAATGTCCTGCCAAAATCACATAGGTCGTCATGGTACAATTTAGTCAATAAAGCCCTACTACTGGAGCGAAAACGAGTGCTTTGACGCTCGCCGTTCGGCCCCACGACCTCCGAGAGGCTTGGAAGAGGCCTCCCCTGAAAGCTGGATTCCCATCGATCGTTTGTTTCAAATCTTAGCCCAGTAGCTGAAAAGTAGGCGCTAAAAAGTCCTGCCAAAATCACATAGGTCGTCATGTTACAATTTAGTCAATAAAGGCCAACTACTGGACCGAAACTGAGTGCTTTAACGCTCGCCGATCGGCCCCACAGCCGTCCAGAGACTCGGGGGAGGCCTCCCCTGAAAGCTATATTCCCACCGTTCGTTTGTTTCAAATCTTAGCCCAGTAGCTGAAATGTAAGCCCTATAAAGTCTTGCCAAAGTCACATAGGTCGTCATGTTACAATTTAGTCAATAAAGGCCTACTACTGGAGGGAAACCGAGTGCTTTGACGGTCGGCGTTCGGCCCCACAGCCGTCCAGAGACTCGGGGGAGGCCTCCCCTGAAAGCTGGATTCCCACCGATCGTTTGTTTTAAATCTTAGCCCAGTAGCTGAAAAGTAGGCGCAAAAAAGTCCTGCCAAAGTCACATAGGTTGTGATGTTACAATTTAGTCAATAAAGGGTTACTACTGGAGCGAAACCGAGTGCTTCGACGCTCGCCGTTCGGCCCCACGAGCTCCGAGAGGCTTGGAAGAGGCCTCCCTTGAAAGCTGGATTCCCAGGGCTTGTCTGTGTGAATTCCTAGCCCGCTAGGCTGAAATTAAGCGACCTAAAGTCGTGCCGAAGTCAAATCGGTCGTCATGGTACTCGAGCGAAACTGAGTGCTTTAACGGTCGCCGCTCGGCCCCACAGCAGTCCAGAGACTCGGGGGAGGCCTCCCCTGAAAGCTGAATTCCCACCGATCATTTGTTTTAAATCTTAGCCCACTAGCTCAAACGTAAGCGCTAAAAAGACCTGCCAAAATCACATAGGTCGTCATGTTACAATTTAGTCAATAAAGGCCAACTACTGGACCGAAACTGAGTGCTTTAACGCACGCCGCTCGGCCCCACAGCCGTCCAGAGACTCGGGGGAGGCCTCCCCTGAAAGCTGGATTCCCACCGATCGTTTGTTTCAAATCTTAGCCCAGTAGCTGAAAAGTAGGCGCTAAAAGGTCCTGCCAAAATCACATAGGTCGTCAGGTTACAATTTACTCAATAAAGGCCTACTACAGGAGAGAAACCGAGTGCTTTGATGCTCGCCGTTCGGCCACACGAGCTCCGAGAGGCTTGGAAGAGGCCTCCCTTGAAAGCTGGATTCCCAAGGCTTGTCTTTGTCAATTCCTAGCCCGCTAGGCAGAAATTAAGCGACCTAAAGTCGTGCCGAAGTCAAATCGGTCGTCATGGTACTCGAGCGAAACTGAGTGCTTTAACGCTCGCCGCTCGTCCCCACAGCCTTCCAGAGACTCGGGGGAGGACTCCCCTGAAAGCTGGATTCCCACCGATTGTTTATTTCAAATCTTAGCGCACTAGGTCAAAAGTAAGCGCTAAAAAGTCCTGCCAAAGTCACATAGGCTGTCATGTTACAATTTAGTCAATAAAGGCCTACTACTGGAGCGAAACAGAGTGCTTTGACGCTAGCCGTTCGGGCCCACGACCTCAGAGAGGCTTGGAAGAGGCCTCCCCTGAAAGCTGGCTTCCACCGATTGTTTGTTTCAAATCTTAGCCCAGTAGCTGAAAAGCAGGCGCTAAAAAGTCCTGCCAAAATCACATAGGTCGTCATGTTACAATTTAGTCAATAAAGGCCTACTACCGGACCGAAACTGAGTGCTTTGACGCTCGCCGTTCGGCCCCACGACCTCTGAGAGGCTTGGAAGAGGACTCCCCTGAAAGCTGGATTCCCACTGATCGTTTTTTTTAAATCTTAGCCCACTAGCTCAAACGTAAGCGCTAAAAAGTCCTGCCAAAGTCACATAGGTCGTCATGTTACAATTTAGTCAATAAAGGCCTACTACTGGAGAGAAACCGAGTGCTTTGACGCTCGTCGTTCGGCCCCACAGCTGTCCAGAGACTCGGGGGAGGCCTCCCCTGAAAGCTGGATTCCCACCGATCGTTTGTTTCAAATCTTAGCTCACTAGCTCAAAAGTAAGCGCTAAAACGTCCTGCCAAAATCACATAGGTCGTCATGTTACAATTTAGTCAATAAAGGCCTACTACTGGAGCGAAACCGAGTGCTTTGAAGCTCGCCTCTTCGGGCCCACGCCCTCCGAGAGGCTCGGGGGAGGCCTCCCCTGAAAGCTGGATTCCCACCGATAATTTGTTTCAAATCTTAGCCCACTAGCTCAAAAGTAAGCGCTAAAAAGTCCTGCCAAAATCACATAGGTCGTCATGTTACAATTTAGTCAATAAAGGCCTACTACTGGAGAGAAACCGAATGCTATGACGCTCGCCGTTCGGCCCCACGACCTCCGAGAGGCTTGGAAGAGGCCTCCCCTGAAAGCTGGATTCCCAAGGATTGTCTGTGTGAATTCCTAGCCCGCTAGGCTGAAATTAAGCGACCTAAAGTCGTGCCGAAGTCAAATCGGTCTTCATGGTACTCGAGCGAAACTGAGAGCTTTAACGCTCGCCGCTCGGCCCCACAGCCGTCCAGAGACTCGGGGGAGGACCCCCCCTGAAAGCTGGATTCCCACCGATAATGTGTTTCAAATCTTAGCCCACTAACTCAAAAGTAAGCGCTAAAATGTCCTGCCAAAATCACATAGGTCGTCATGGTACAATTTAGTCAATAAAGCCCTACTACTGGAGCGAAAACGAGTGCTTTGACGCTCGCCGTTCGGCCCCACGACCTCCGAGAGGCTTGGAAGAGGCCTCCCCTGAAAGCTGGATTCCCACCGATAGTTTGTTTCAAATCTTAGCCAACTAGCTCAAAAGTAAGCGCTAAAAAGTCCTGCCAAAGTCACATAGGTTGTCATGTTACAATTTAGTCAATAAAGGCCTACTACTGGAGCGAAACCGAGTGCTTTGACGCTCGCCGTTCGGCCCCATGACCTCCGAGAGGCTTGGAAGAGGCCTCCCCTGAAAGCTGGATTCCCATCGATCGTTTGTTTCAAATCTTAGCCCAGTAGCTGAAAAGTAGGCGCTAAAAAGTCCTGCCAAAATCACATAGGTCGTCATGTTACAATTTAGTCAATAAAGGCCAACTACTGGACCGAAACTGAGTGCTTTAACGCTCGCCGATCGGCCCCACAGCCGTCCAGAGACTCGGGGGAGGCCTCCCCTGAAAGCTATATTCCCACCGTTCGTTTGTTTCAAATCTTAGCCCAGTAGCTGAAATGTAAGCCCTATAAAGTCTTGCCAAAGTCACATAGGTCGTCATGTTACAATTTAGTCAATAAAGGCCTACTACTGGAGGGAAACCGAGTGCTTTGACGGTCGGCGTTCGGCCCCACAGCCGTCCAGAGACTCGGGGGAGGCCTCCCCTGAAAGCTGGATTCCCACCGATCGTTTGTTTTAAATCTTAGCCCAGTAGCTGAAAAGTAGGCGCAAAAAAGTCCTGCCAAAGTCACATAGGTTGTGATGTTACAATTTAGTCAATAAAGGGTTACTACTGGAGCGAAACCGAGTGCTTCGACGCTCGCCGTTCGGCCCCACGAGCTCCGAGAGGCTTGGAAGAGGCCTCCCTTGAAAGCTGGATTCCCAGGGCTTGTCTGTGTGAATTCCTAGCCCGCTAGGCTGAAATTAAGCGACCTAAAGTCGTGCCGAAGTCAAATCGGTCGTCATGGTACTCGAGCGAAACTGAGTGCTTTAACGGTCGCCGCTCGGCCCCACAGCAGTCCAGAGACTCGGGGGAGGCCTCCCCTGAAAGCTGAATTCCCACCGATCATTTGTTTTAAATCTTAGCCCACTAGCTCAAACGTAAGCGCTAAAAAGACCTGCCAAAATCACATAGGTCGTCATGTTACAATTTAGTCAATAAAGGCCAACTACTGGACCGAAACTGAGTGCTTTAACGCACGCCGCTCGGCCCCACAGCCGTCCAGAGACTCGGGGGAGGCCTCCCCTGAAAGCTGGATTCCCACCGATCGTTTGTTTCAAATCTTAGCCCAGTAGCTGAAAAGTAGGCGCTAAAAGGTCCTGCCAAAATCACATAGGTCGTCAGGTTACAATTTACTCAATAAAGGCCTACTACAGGAGAGAAACCGAGTGCTTTGATGCTCGCCGTTCGGCCACACGAGCTCCGAGAGGCTTGGAAGAGGCCTCCCTTGAAAGCTGGATTCCCAAGGCTTGTCTTTGTCAATTCCTAGCCCGCTAGGCAGAAATTAAGCGACCTAAAGTCGTGCCGAAGTCAAATCGGTCGTCATGGTACTCGAGCGAAACTGAGTGCTTTAACGCTCGCCGCTCGGCCCCACAGCCTTCCAGAGACTCGGGGGAGGACTCCCCTGAAAGCTGGATTCCCACCGATTGTTTATTTCAAATCTTAGCGCACTAGGTCAAAAGTAAGCGCTAAAAAGTCCTGCCAAAGTCACATAGGCTGTCATGTTACAATTTAGTCAATAAAGGCCTACTACTGGAGCGAAACAGAGTGCTTTGACGCTAGCCGTTCGGGCCCACGACCTCAGAGAGGCTTGGAAGAGGCCTCCCATGAAAGCTGGCTTCCACCGATTGTTTGTTTCAAATCTTAGCCCAGTAGCTGAAAAGCAGGCGCTAAAAAGTCCTGCCAAAATCACATAGGTCGTCATGTTACAATTTAGTCAATAAAGGCCTACTACCGGACCGAAACTGAGTGCTTTGACGCTCGCCGTTCGGCCCCACGACCTCTGAGAGGCTTGGAAGATGACTCCCCTGAAAGCTGGATTCCCACTGATCGTTTTTTTTAAATCTTAGCCCACTAGCTCAAACGTAAGCGCTAAAAAGTCCTGCCAAAGTCACATAGGTCGTCATGTTACAATTTAGTCAATAAAGGCCTACTACTGGAGAGAAACCGAGTGCTTTGACGCTCGTCGTTCGGCCCCACAGCTGTCCAGAGACTCGGGGGAGGCCTCCCCTGAAAGCTGGATTCCCACCGATCGTTTGTTTCAAATCTTAGCTCACTAGCTCAAAAGTAAGCGCTAAAAAGTCCTGCCAAAATCACATAGGTCGTCATGTTACAATTTAGTCAATAAAGGCCTACTACTGGAGCGAAACCGAGTGCTTTGAAGCTCGCCTCTTCGGGCCCACGCCCTCCGAGAGGCTCGGGGGAGGCCTCCCCTGAAAGCTGGATTCCCACCGATAATTTGTTTCAAATCTTAGCCCACTAGCTCAAAAGTAAGCGCTAAAAAGTCCTGCCAAAATCACATAGGTCGTCATGTTACAATTTAGTCAATAAAGGCCTACTACTGGAGAGAAACCGAATGCTATGACGCTCGCCGTTCGGCCCCACGACCTCCGAGAGGCTTGGAAGAGGCCTCCCCTGAAAGCTGGATTCCCAAGGATTGTCTGTGTGAATTCCTAGCCCGCTAGGCTGAAATTAAGCGACCTAAAGTCGTGCCGAAGTCAAATCGGTCTTCATGGTACTCGAGCGAAACTGAGAGCTTTAACGCTCGCCGCTCGGCCCCACAGCCGTCCAGAGACTCGGGGGAGGACCCCCCCTGAAAGCTGGATTCCCACCGATAATGTGTTTCAAATCTTAGCCCACTAACTCAAAAGTAAGCGCTAAAATGTCCTGCCAAAATCACATAGGTCGTCATGGTACAATTTAGTCAATAAAGCCCTACTACTGGAGCGAAAACGAGTGCTTTGACGCTCGCCGTTCGGCCCCACGACCTCCGAGAGGCTTGGAAGAGGCCTCCCCTGAAAGCTGGATTCCCACCGATCGTTTGTTTCAAATCTTAGCCCAGTAGCTGAAAAGTAGGCGCTAAAAAGTCCTGCCAAAATCACATAGGTCGTCATGTTACAATTTAGTCAATAAAGGCCTACTGCTGGAGAGAAACCGAATGCTTTGACGCTCGCCGTTCGGCCCCACAGCTGTCCAGAGACTCGGGGGAGGCTTCCCCTGAAAGCTGGCTTCCCACCGATCGTTTGTTTCAAATCTTAGCCCAGTAGCTGAAAAGTAGGCGCTAAAAAGTCCTGCCAAAATCACATAGGTCGTCATGTTACAATTTAGTCAATAAAGGCCTACTGCTGGAGAGAAACCGAGTGCTTTAACGCTTGCCGTTCGGCCCCACAACCTCCGAGAGGCTTGGAAGAAGCCTCCCCTGAAAGCTGGATTCCCACCGATCGTTTGTTTCAAATCTTAGCCCAGTAGCTGAAAAGTAGGAGCTAAAAAGTCCTGCCAAAATCACATAGGTCGTCATGTTACAATTTAGTCAATAAAGGCCTCCTACTGGACCGAAACTGACTGCTTTAACGCTCGCCGCTCTGCCCCACAGTTGTCCAGAGACTCGGGGGAGGCGTCCCCTGAAAGCTGGATTCCCACCGATCGTTTGTTTCAAATCTTAGCCTACTAGCTCAAAGGTAGGCGCTAAAAAGTCTTGCCAAAATCACATAGGTCGTCATGTTCCAATTTAGTCAATAAAGGCCTACTACTGGAGAGAAACCGAATGCTATGACGCTCGCCGTTCGGGCCCACGACCTCCGAGAGGCTTGGGATAGGCCTCCCCTAAAAGCTGGATTCCCACCAATCGTTTGTTTCAAATCTTAGCCCAGCAGCTGAAAAGTAGGCGCTAAAAAGTCCTGCCAAAATCACATAGGTCGTCATGTTACAATTTAGTCAATAAAGGCCTCCTACTGGACCGAAACTGAGTGCTTTAACGCTCGCCGCTCGGCCTCACAGCCGTCCAGAGACTCGGGGGAGGCCTCCCCTGAAAGCTGGATTCCCACCGATCGTTTGTTTAAAATCTTAGCCCACTAGCTCTAAACTAGGCGCTAAAATGTCCTGCCAAAGTCACATAGGTCGTCATGTTACAATTTAGTCAATAAAGGCCTACTACTGGAGAGAAACCGAGTGCTTTGACGCTCGCCATTCGGCCCCACAGCCGTCCAGAGACTCGGGGGAGGCGTCCCCTGAAAGCTGTATTCCCACCGATCGTTTGTGTCAAATCTTAGCGCACTAGGTCAAAAGTAAGCACTAAAAAGTCCTGCCAAAGTCACATAGGTTGTCATGTTACAATTTAGTCAATGAAGGCCTACTACTGGAGCGAAACCAAGTGCATTGACGCTCGCCGTTCGGCCCCACAGCTGTCCAGAGACTCAGGGGAGGCCTACCCTGAAAACTGGATTCCCACCGATCGTTTGTTTCAAATCTTAGCCCACTAGCTCAAAAGTAAGCGCTAAAATGTCCTGCCAAAGTCACATAGGTCGTCACGGTACTCGAGCGAAACTGAGTGCTTTAACGCTCGCCGCTCGGCCCCACAGCCTTCCAGAGACTCGGGGGAGGACTCCCGTGAAAGCTGGATTCCCACCGATCGTTTTTTCAAATCTTAGCGCACTAGGTCAAAAGTAAGCGCTAAAAAGTCCTGCCAAAGTCACATTGGTCGTCATGTTACAATTTCGTCAATAAAGACCGAATACTGGAGAGAAACGGAGTGCTTTGACGCTCGCCGTTCGGCCCCACAGCTGTCCAGAGAATCGCGGGAGGCCTCCCCTGAAAGTTGGATTTCCACCGATCGTTTGTTTCAAATCTTAGCCCACTCGCTCAAAAGAAAGCACTAAAAAGTCCTGCCAAAGTCACATAGGTTGTCATGTTACAATTTAGTCAATAAAGGCCTACTTCTGGAGCGAAACCGACTGCTTTGACGCTCGCCGTTCGGCCCCACGAGCTCCGAGAGGCTTGGAAGAGGCCTCCCTTGAAAGCTGGATTCCCACCGATCGTTTGTTTCAAATCTTAGCCCAGTCGCTGAAAAGTAGGCGCTAAAAAGTCCTGCCAAAATCACATAGGTCGTCATGTTACAATTTAGTAAATAAAGGCCAACTACTGGACCGAAACTGAGTGCTTTAACGCTCGCCGCTCGGCTCCACAGCCGTCCAGAGACTCGGGGGAGGCCTCCCCTGAAAGCTGGATTCCCACCGATCGTTTGTGTCAAATCTTAGCCCAGTAGCTGAAAAGTAGGCCCAAAAAAGTCCTGCCAAAGTCACATAGGTCGTCATGTTACAATTTAGTCAATAAAGGCCTACTACTGGAGCGAAACCGAGTGCTTTGACGCTCGCCGTTCGGCCCCACGACCTCAGAGAGGCTCGGAAGAGGCCTCCCCTGAAAGCTGGATTCCCACCGATCGTTTGTTTCAAATCTTAGCCCGGTAGCTGAAAAGTAGGCGCTAAAAAGTCCTGCCAAAATCACATAGGTCGTCATGTTACAATTTAGTCAAAAAAGGCCTCCTACTGGACCGAAACTGAGTGCTCTAACGCTCCCCGCTCGGCCCCACAGCCGTCCAGAGACTCGGGGGAGGCCTCCCCTGAAAGCTGGATTCCCACCAATCGTTTGTTTCAAATCTTAGCCCAGTAGCTGAAAAGTAGGCGCAAAAGATCCATGCCAAAGTCACATAGGTCGTCATGTTACAATTTAGTCAATAAAGGCCAACTACTGGAGAGAAACCGAGTGCTTTGACGCTCGCCGTTCGGCCCCACAGCTGCCCAGAGACGCGGGGGGGGCCTCCCCTGAAAGCTGGATTCCCACCGATCGTTTGTTTCAAATCTTAGCGCACTAGCTCAAAAGTAAGCGCTAAAATATATGGGCTAAGATTTGAAACAAACGTGACAACATAGGTTGTCATGTCTTGTTACAATTTAGTCAATAAAGGCCTACTACTGGAGCGAAACCGAGTGCTTTGACGCTCGCCGTTCGGCCCCACGACCTCAGAGAGGCTCGGAAGAGGCCTCCCCTGAAAGCTGGATTCCCACCGATCGTTTGTTTCAAATCTTAGCCCGGTAGCTGAAAAGTAGGCGCTAAAAAGTCCTGGCAAAATCACATAGGTCGTCATGTTACAATTTAGTCAAAAAAGGCCTCCTACTGGACCGAAACTGAGTGCTGTAACGCTCCCCGCTCGGCCCCACAGCCGTCCAGAGACTCGGGGGAGGCCTCCCCTGAAAGCTGGATTCCCACCGATCGTTTGTTTCAAATCTTGGCCCAGTAGCTGAAAAGTAGGCGCAAAAAATCCCTGCCAAAGTCACATAGGTCGTCATGTTACAATTTAGTCAATAAAGGCCAACTACTGGAGAGAAACCGAGTGCTTTGACGCTCGCCGTTCGGCCCCACAGCTGTCATGGTACTCGAGCGAAAATTGAGTGCTTTAACGCTCGCCGCTCGGCCCCACAGCCATCCAGAGACTCGGGGGAGGACTCCCCTGAAAGCTGGATTCCCACCGATAATTTGATTCAAATCTTAGCCCACTTGCTCAAACGTAAGCGCTAAAAAGTCCTGCCAAAGTCACATAGGTTGTCATGTTACAATTTAGTCAATAAAGGCCTACTACTGGAGCGAAACAGAGTGCTTTGACGCTCGCCGTTCGGGCCCACGACCTCCAAGAGGCTTGGAAGAGGCCTCCCTTGAAAGCTGGATTCCCACCGATCGTTTCTTTCAAATCTTAGCCCAGTAGCTGAAAAGTAGGCGCTAAAAAGTCCTGCCAAAATCACATAGGTCGTCATGTTACAATTTAGTCAATAAAGGCCAACTACTGGACCGAAACTGAGTGCTTTAACGCTCGCCGATCGGCCCCACAGCCGTCCAGAGACTCGGGGGAGGCCTCCCCTGAAAGCTATATTCCCACCGTTCGTTTGTTTCAAATCTTAGCCCAGTAGCTGAAATGTAAGCCCTATAAAGTCTTGCCAAAGTCACATAGGTCGTCATGTTACAATTTACTCAATAAAGGCCTACTACTGGAGGGAAACAGAGTGCTTTGACGGTCGGCGTTCGGCCCCACAGCCGTCCAGAGACTCGGGGGAGGCCTCCCCTGAAAGCTGGATTCCCACCGATCGTTTGTTTTAAATCTTAGCCCAGTAGCTGAAAAGTAGGCGCAAAAAAGTCCTGCCAAAGTCACATAGGTTGTGATGTTACAATTTAGTCAATAAAGGGTTACTACTGGAGCGAAACCGAGTGCTTCGACGCTCGCCGTTCGGCCCCACGAGCTCCGAGATGCTTGGAAGAGGCCTCCCTTGAAAGCTGGATTCCCAGGGCTTGTCTGTGTGAATTCCTAGCCCGCTAGGCTGAAATTAAGCGACCTAAAGTCGTGCCGAAGTCAAATCGGTCGTCATGGTACTCGAGCGAAACTGAGTGCTTTAACGGTCGCCGCTCGGCCCCACAGCAGTCCAGAGACTCGGGGGAGGCCTCCCCTGAAAGCTGAATTCCCACCGATCATTTGTTTTAAATCTTAGCCCACTAGCTCAAACGTAAGCGCTAAAAAGACCTGCCAAAATCACATAGGTCGTCATGTTACAATTTAGTCAATAAAGGCCAACTACTGGACCGAAACGGAGTGCTTTAACGCACGCCGCTCGGCCCCACAGCCGTCCAGAGACTCGGGGGAGGCCTCCCCTGAAAGCTGGATTCCCACAGATCGTTGTTTTCAAATCTTAGCCCACTAGCTCAAATGTAGGTGCAATAAAGTCTTGCCAAAGTCACATAGGTCGTCATGTTACAATTTAGTCAATAAAGGCCTACTACTGGAGAGAAACCGAGTGCTATGACGCACGCCGTTCGGCCCCACGACCTCCGAAAGCCTTGGAAGAGGCCTCCCCTGAAAGCTGGATTCCCAAGGCTTGTCTGTGTGAATTCCTAGCCCGCTAGACAGAAATTAAGCGACCTAAAGTCGTGCCGAAGTCAAATCGGTCGTCATGGTACTCGAGCGAAACTGAGTGCTTTAATGTTCGCCGCTCGGCCCCACAGCCTTCCAGAGACTCGGGGGAGGACTCCCCTGAAAGTTGGATTTTCAACGATCGTTTGTTTCAAATCTTAGCCCACTCGCTCAAAAGAAAGCACTAAAAAGTCCTGCCAAAGTCACATAGGTCGTCATGTTACAATTTAGTCAATAAAGGCCTACTACTGGAGCGAAACCGACTGCTTTGACGCTCGCCGTTCGGCCCCACGAGCTCCGAGAGGCTTGGAAGAGGCCTCCCTTGAAAGCTGGATTCCCACCGATCGTTTGTTTCAAATCTTAGCCCAGTCGCTGAAAAGTAGGCGCTAAAAAGTCCTGCCAAAATCACATAGGTCGTCATGTTACAATTTAGTCAATAAAGGCCTACTACTGGAGAGAAACCGAGTGCTTTGACGGTCGCCGTTCGGCCCCACAGCCGCCCAGAGACTCGGGGGAGGCCTCCCCTGAAAGCTGGATTCCCACCGATCGTTTGTTTCAAATCTTAGCCCAGTAGCTGAAAAGTAGGCGCAAAAAAGTCCTGCCAAAATCACATAGGTCGTCATCTTACAATTTAGTCAATAAAGGCCGACTACTGGAGCGAAACAGAGTGCTTTGACGCTCGCCGTTCGGCCCCACAGCTGTCCAGAGACTCGGGGGAGGCCTCCACTGAAGGCTGGATTCCCAACGATCGTTTGTTTCAAATCTTAGCCCACTAGCTCAAAAGTAAGCGCTAAAAAGTCCTGCCAAAATCACATAGGTCGTCATGTTACAATTTAGTCAATAAAGGCCTACTACTGGAGCGAAACCGAGTGCTTTGAAGCTCGCCGTTCGGGCCCACGCCCTCCGAGAGGCTCGGGGGAGGCCTCCCCTGAAAGCTGGATTCCCACCGATAATTTGTTTCAAATCTTAGCCCACCAGCTCAAAAGTAAGCGCTAAAAAGTCCTGCCAAAATCAAATTGGTCGTCATGTTACAATTTAGTTAATAAAGGCCAACTACTGGACCGAAACTGAGTGCTTTAACGCTCGCCGCTCGGCTCCACAGCCGTCCAGAGACTCGGGGGAGGCCTCCCCTGAAAGCTGGATTCCCACTGATCGTTTGTGTCAAATCTTAGCCCAGTAGCTGAAAAGTAGGCCCAAAAAAGTCCTGCCAAAGTCACATAGGTCGTCATGTTACAATTTAGTCAATAAAGGCCTACTACTGGAGCAAAACCGAGTGCATTGACGCTCACCGTTCGGCCCCACGACCTCTGAGAGGCTTGGAAGAGGCCTCCCCTGAAAGCTGGCTGCCGAACGATCGTTTGTTTTAAATCTTAGCCCACTAGCTCAATCGTAAGCGCTAAAAAGTCCTGCCAAAATCACATAGGTCGTCATGTTACAATTTAGTCAATAAAGGCCTACTACTGGAGCGAAACCGAGTGCTTTGAAGCTCGCCGTTCGGGCCCACGCCCTCCGAGAGGCTCGGGGGAGGCCTCCCCTGAAAGCTGGATTCCCACCGATAATTTGTTTCAAATCTTAGCCCACTAGCTCAAAAGTAAGCGCTAAAAAGTCCTGCTAAAATCACATTGGTCGTCATGTTACAATTTAGTCAATAAAGGCCAACTACTGGACCGAAACTGAGTGCTTTAACGCTCGCCGCTCGGCTCCACAGCCGTCCAGAGACTCGGGGGAGGCCTCCCCTGAAAGCTGGATTCCCACCGATCGTTTGTGTCAAATCTTAGCCCAGTAGCTGAAAAGTAGGCCCAAAAAAGTCCTGCCAAAGTCACATAGGTCGTCATGTTACAATTTAGTCAATAAAGGCCTACTACTGGAGCAAAACCGAGTGCATTGACGCTCGCCGTTCGGCCCCACGACCTCTGAGAGGCTTGGAAGAGGCCTCCCCTGAAAGCTGGCTGCCGACCGATCGTTTGTTTTAAATCTTAGCCCACTAGCTCAATCGTAAGCGCTAAAAAGTCCTGCCAAAATCACATAGGTCGTCATGTTACAATTTAGTCAATAAAGGCCTACTACTGGAGCGAAACCGAGTGCTTTGAAGCTCGCCGTTCGGGCCCACGCCCTCCGAGAGGCTCGGGGGAGGCCTCCCCTGAAAGCTGGATTCCCACCGATAATTTGTTTCAAATCTTAGCCCACTAGCTCAAAAGTAAGCGCTAAAAAGTCCTGCCAAAATCACATTGGTCGTCATGTTACAATTTAGTCAATAAAGGCCAACTACTGGACCGAAACTGAGTGCTTTGACGCTCGCCGTTCGGCCCCACAGCTGTCCAGAGACTCGGGGGAGGCCTCCCCTGAAAGCTGGATTCCCACCGATCGTTTGTTTCAAATCTTAGCCCACTAGCTCAAAAGTAAGCGCTAAAAAGTCCTGCCAAAGTCACATAGGTCGTCATGTTACAATTTAGTCAATAAAGGCCTACTACTGTAGCGAAAACGAGTCCTTTGACGCTCGCTGTTCGGCCCCACGACCTCCGAGAGGCTTGTAAGACGCCTCCCCTGAAAGCTGGATTCCCACCGATCGTTTGTTTTAAATCTTCGCCCAGTAGCTGAAAAGTAGGCGCTAAAAAGTCCTGCCAAAATCACATAGGTCGTCATGTTACAATTTAGTCAATAAAGGCCAACTACTGGAGAGAAACCGAGTGCTTTGACGCTCGCCGTTCGCCCCCAAAGCCGTCCAGAGACTCGGGGGAGGCCTCCCCTGAAAGCTGGATTCCCACCGATCGTTTGTTTCAAATCTTAGCCCAGTAGCTGAAAAGTAGGCGCTAAAAAGTCCTGCCAAAGTCACATAGGTTGTCATGTTACAATTTAGTCAATAAAGGCCTACTACTGGAGCGAAACCGAGTGTTTTGACGCTTGCCGTTCGGCCCCACGACCTCCGAGAGGCTCGGAAGAGGCCTCCCCTGAAAGCTGGATTCCCAAGGCTTGTCTGTGTAAATTCCTAGCCCGCTAGGCAGAAATTAGGCGACCTAAAGTCGTGCCGAAGTCAAATCGGTCGTCATGGTACTCGAGCGAAACTGAGTGCTTTAACACTCGCCGCTCGACCCCATGACCTCCGAGAGGCTCGGAAGAGGCCTCCCCTGAAAGCTGGATTCCCACCGACTGTTTGTTTCAAATCTTAGCCCACTAGCTCAAAAGTAAGCGCTAAAAAGTCCTGCCAAAATCACATAGGTCGTCATGTTACAATTTAGTCAATAAAGGCCTACTACCGGACCGAAACTGAGTGCTTTGACGCTCGCCGTTCGGCCCCACGACCTCTGAGAGGCTTGGAAGAGGACTCCCCTGAAAGCTGGATTCCCACTGATCGTTTTTTTTAAATCTTAGCCCACTAGCTCAAACGTAAGCGCTAAAAAGTCCTGCCAAAGTCACATAGGTCGTCATGTTACAATTTAGTCAATAAAGGCCTACTACTGGAGAGAAACCGAGTGCTTTGACGCTCGTCGTTCGGCCCCACAGCTGTCCAGAGACTCGGGGGAGGCCTCCCCTGAAAGCTGGATTCCCACCGATCGTTTGTTTCAAATCTTAGCTCACTAGCTCAAAAGTAAGCGCTAAAAAGTCCTGCCAAAATCACATAGGTCGTCATGTTACAATTTAGTCAATAAAGGCCTACTACTGGAGCGAAACCGAGTGCTTTGAAGCTCGCCTCTTCGGGCCCACACCCTCCGAGAGGCTCGGGGGAGGCCTCCCCTGAAAGCTGGATTCCCACCGATAATTTGTTTCAAATCTTAGCCCACTAGCTCAAAAGTAAGCGCTAAAAAGTCCTGCCAAAATCACATAGGTCGTCATGTTACAATTTAGTCAATAAAGGCCTACTACTGGAGAGAAACCGAATGCTATGACGCTCGCCGTTCGGCCCCACGACCTCCGAGAGGCTTGGAAGAGGCCTCCCCTGAAAGCTGGATTCCCAAGGATTGTCTGTGTGAATTCCTAGCCCGCTAGGCTGAAATTAAGCGACCTAAAGTCGTGCCGAAGTCAAATCGGTCTTCATGGTACTCGAGCGAAACTGAGAGCTGTAACGCTCGCCGCTCGGCCCCACAGCCGTCCAGAGACTCGGGGGAGGACCCCCCCTGAAAGCTGGATTCCCACCGATAATGTGTTTCAAATCTTAGCCCACTAACTCAAAAGTAAGCGCTAAAATGTCCTGCCAAAATCACATAGGTCGTCATGGTACAATTTAGTCAATAAAGGCCTACTACTGGAGCAAAACCGAGTGCATTGACGCTCGCCGTTCGGCCCCACGACCTCTGAGAGGCTTGGAAGAGGCCTCCCCTGAAAGCTGGCTGCCGACCGATCGTTTGTTTTAAATCTTAGCCCACTAGCTCAATCGTAAGCGCTAAAAAGTCCTGCCAAAATCACATTGGTCGTCATGTTACAATTTAGTCAATAAAGGCCAACTACTGGACCGAAACTGAGTGCTTTGACGCTCGCCGTTCGGCCCCACAGCTGTCCAGAGACTCGGGGGAGGCCTCCCCTGAAAGCTGGATTCCCACCGATCGTTTGTTTCAAATCTTAGCCCACTAGCTCAAAAGTAAGCGCTAAAAAGTCCTGCCAAAGTCACATAGGTCGTCATGTTACAATTTAGTCAATAAAGGCCTACTACTGTAGCGAAAACGAGTCCTTTGACGCTCGCTGTTCGGCCCCACGACCTCCGAGAGGCTTGTAAGACGCCTCCCCTGAAAGCTGGATTCCCACCGATCGTTTGTTTTAAATCTTCGCCCAGTAGCTGAAAAGTAGGCGCTAAAAAGTCCTGCCAAAATCACATTGGTCGTCATGTTACAATTTAGTCAATAAAGGCCAACTACTGGACCGAAACCGAGTGTTTTGACGCTTGCCGTTCGGCCCCACGACCTCCGAGAGGCTCGGAAGAGGCCTACCCTGAAAGCTGGATTCCCAAGGCTTGTCTGTGTAAATTCCTAGCCCGCTAGGCAGAAATTAGGCGACCTAAAGTCGTGCCGAAGTCAAATCGGTCGTCATGGTACTCGAGCGAAACTGAGTGCTTTAACACTCGCCGCTCGACCCCATGACCTCCGAGAGGCTCGGAAGAGGCCTCCCCTGAAAGCTGGATTCCCACCGACTGTTTGTTTCAAATCTTAGCCCACTAGCTCAAAAGTAAGCGCGAAAAAGTAAAGCCAAAATCACATAGGTCGTCATGTTACAATTTAGTCAATAAAGGTCTACTACTGGAGCGAAACCGAGTGCTTTGACGCTCGCCGTTCGACCCCACAGCTGTCCAGAGACTCGCGTGAGGCCTTCCCTGAAAGCTGGATTCCCAAGGATTGTCTGTGTGAATTCCTAGCCCGTTAGGCTGAAATTAAGCGACCTAAAGTCGTGCCGAAGTCAAATCGGTCGTCATGGTACTCGAGCGAAACTGAGTGCTTTAAAGCTCGCCGCTCGGCCCCACAGCCGTCCAGAGACTCGGGGGAGGACTCCCCTGAAAGCTGGATTCCCACCGATCGTTTGTTTCAAATCTTAGCCCAGTAGCTAAAAAGTAGGTGCAAAAAAGTCCTGCCAAAGTCACATCGGTTGTCATGTTACAATTTAGTCAATAAAGGTCTACTACTGGAGCGAAACAGAGTGCTTTGACGCTCGCCGTTCGGGCCCACGACCTCCGAGAGGCTTGGAAGAGGCCTCCCCTAAAAGCTGGATTCCCACCGATCGTTTGTCTCAAATCTTAACCCACTAGCTCAAAGGTAGGCGCTAAAAAGTCTTGCCAAAGTCACATAGGTAGTCATGTTACAATTTAGTCAATAAAGGTCTCCTACTGGACCGAAACGGAGTGCTTTAACGCTCGCCGTTCGGCCCCACGACCTCCGAGAGGCTTGGAAGAGGCCTCCCCTGAAAGCTGGATTCCCACGGATTGTCTGTGTGAATTCCTAGTCCGCTAGGCTGAAATTAAGCGATCTAAAGTCGTGCCGAAGTCAAATCGGTCGTCATGGTACTCGAGCGAAACTGAGTGCTTTAACGCTCACCGCTCAGCCCCACAGCCGTCCAGAGACTCGGGGGAGGACTCCCCTGAAAGCTGGATTCCCACCGATAATTTGTTTCAAATCTTAGCCCACTAGCTCAAAAGTAAGCGCTAAAAAGTCCTGCCAAAATCACGTAGGTCGTCATGTTACAATTTAGTCAATAAAGGCCTACTACTGGACCGAAACTGAGTGCTTTAACGCTCGCCGCTCTGCCCCACAGCCGTCCAGAGACTCGGGGGAGGACTCCCCTGAAAGCTGGATTCCCACCGATAATTTGTTTCAAATCTTAGCTCACTAGCTCAAAAGTAAGCGCCAAAACGTCCGGCCAAATTCACATAGGTCGTCATGTTACAATTTATTCAATAAAGGCCTACTACTGGACCGAAACCGAGTCCTTTGACGCTCGCCGTTCGGCCCCACGACCTCCGAGAGGCTTGGAAGAGGCTTCCCCAGAAAGCTGGATTCCCACCGATCGTTTATTTCAAATCTTAGCCCAGTAGCTGAAAAGTAGGCGCTAAAAAGTCCTGCCAAAATCACATAGGTCGTCATGTTACAATTTACTCAATAAAGGCCAACTACTGGAGAGAAACCGAGTGCTTTGACGCTCGCCGTTCGGCCCCACAGCTGTCCAGAGACTCGGGGGAGGCCTCCCCTGAAAGCTGGATTCCCACCGATCGTTTGTTTCAAATCTTAGCGCACTAGCTCAAAAGTAAGCGCTAAAATATATGGGCTAAGATTTGAAACAAACGTGACAACATAGGTTGTCATGTCATGTTACAATTTAGTCAATAAAGGCCTACTACTGGAGCGAAACCGAGTGCTTTGACGCTCGCCGTTCGGCCCCACGACCTCAGAGAGGCTCGGAAAGAGGCCTCCCCTGAAAGCTGGATTCCCACCGATCGTTTGTTTCAAATCTTAGCCCAGTAGCTGAAAAGTAGGCGCTAAAAAGTCCTGCCAAAATCACATAGGTCGTCATGTTACAAATTAGTCAAAAAAGGCCTCCTACTGGACCGAAACTGAGTGCTGTAACGCTCGCCGCTCGGCCCCACAGCCGTCCAGAGACTCGGGGGAGGCCTCCCCTGAAAGCTGGATTCCCACCGATCGTTTGCTTCAAATCTTAGCCCAGTAGCTGAAAGGTAGGCGCAAAAAACCCCTGCCAAAGTCACATAGGTCGTCATGTTACAATTTAGTCAATAAAGGCCTACTACTGGAGCGAAACCGATTGCTTTGACGCTCGCCGTTAGGCCCCACGACCTCTGAGAGGCTTAAAAGTGGCCTCCCCTGAAAGCTGTATTCCCAAGGATTGTTTGTGTGAATTCCTAGCCCGCTAGACTGAAATTAAGCGACCTAAAGTCGTGCCGAAGTCAAATCGGTCGTCATGGTACTCGAGCGAAACTGAGTGCTTTAACGCTCGCCGCTCGGCCCCACAGCCGTCCAGAGACTCGGGGGAGGCCTCCCCTGAAAGCTGGATTCCCACCGATCGTTTGTTTCAAATCTTCGCCCAGTAGCTGAAAAGTAGGCGCTAAAAAGTCCTGCCAAAATCACATAGGTCGTCATGTTACAATTTAGTCAATATAGGCCTATTACTTGACCGAAACTGAGAGCTTTAACGCTCGCCGCTCGGCCCCACAGCCGTCCAGAGACTCGGGGGAGGCCTCCCCTGAAAGCTGAATTCCCACCGATCGTTTGTTTCAAATCTTAACCCAGTAGCTGAAAAGTAGGCGCTAAAAGGTCCTGCCAAAATCACATAGGTCGTCAGGTTACAATTTACTCAATAAAGGCCTACTACTGGAGAGAAACCGAGTGCTTTGACGCTCGCCGTTCGTCCCCACAGCCGTGCAGAGACTCGGGGGAGGCCTCCCCTGAAAGCTGGATTCCCACCGATCGTTTGTTTCAAATCGTAGCCCACTAGCTCAAAAGTAAGCGCTAAAAAGTCCTGCCAAAGTCACATAGGTTGTCATGTTACAATTTAGTCAATAAAGGCCTACTACTGGAGCGAAACAGAGTTCTTCGACGCTCGCCGTTCGGCCCCACGAGCTCCGAGAGGCTTGGAAGAGGCCTCCCTTGAAAGCTGGATTCCCAAGGCTTGTCTGTGTGAACTCCTAGCCCGCTAGGCTGAAATTAAGCGACCTAAAGTCGTGCCGAAGTCAAATCGGTCGTCATGGTACTCGAGCGAAACTGAGTGCTTTAACGCTCACCGCTCAGCCCCACAGCCGTCCAGAGACTCGGGGAGGACTCCCCTGAAAGCTGGATTCCCACCGATCGTTTGTTTCAAATCTTAGCCCACTAGCTCAAAAGTAGGCGCTAAAAAGTCTTGCCAAAGTCACATAGGTCGTCATGTTACAATTTAGTCAATAAAGGCCTACTACTGGAGAGAAACCGAGTGCTATGACGCTCGCCGTTCGGCCGCACTACCTCCGAGAGCCTTGGAAGAGGCCTCCCCTGAAAGCTGGATTCCCAAGGCTTGTCTGTGTGAATTCCTTGCCCGCTAGGCAGAAATTAAGCGACCTAAAGTTGTGCCAAAGTCAAATCGGTCGTCATGGTACTTGAGCGAAACTGAGTGCTTTAACGCTCGCCGCTCGGCCCCACAGCCGTACAGAGACTCGGGGGAAGCCTCCCCTGAAAGCTGGATTCCCACCGATCGTTTGTTTCAAATCTTAGCCCAGTAGCTGAAAAGTAGGCGCAAAAAAGTCCTGCCAAAATCACATAGGTCGTCATGTTACAATTTAGTCAATAAAGGCCTACTACTGGACCGAAACTGAGTGCTTTAACGCTCGCCACTCTGCCCCACAGCCGTCCAGAGACTCGAGGGAGGCGTCCCCTGAAAGCTGGATTCCCACCGATCATTTGTTTCAAATCTTAGCCCACTAGCTCAAACGTAAGCGCTAAAAAGTCCTGCCAAAATCACATAGGTCCTCATGTTACAATTTAGTCAATAAAGGCCTACTACTGGAGCGAAACCGAGTGCTTTGACGCTCACCGTTCGGCCCCATGACCTCCGAGAGGCTTGGAAGAGGCCTCCCCTGAAAGCTGGATTCCCACCGATCGTTTGTTTTAAATCTTAGCCCAGTAGCTGTAAAGTAGGCGCTAAAAAGTCCTGCCAAAATCACATAGGTCGTCATGTTACAATTTACTCAACAAAGGCCTACTACTGGAGAGAAAGCGAGTGCTTTGACGGTCGCCGTTCGGCCCCACAGCCGTCCAGAGACTCGGGGGAGGCCTCCCCTGAAAGGTGCATTCCCACCGATCGTTTGTTTCAAATCTTAGCCCAGTAGCTGAAAAGTAGGCGCTAAAAAGTCCTGCCAAAGTCACATAGGTTGTGATGTTACAATTTAGTCAATAAAGGGTTACTACTGGAGCGAAACCGAGTGCTTCGACGCTCGCCGTTCGGCCCCACGAGCTCCGAGAGGCTTGGAAGAGGCCTCCCTTGAAAGCTGGATTCCCAAGGCTTGTCTGTGTGATTTCCTAGCCCGCTAGGCTGAAATTAAGCGACCTAAAGTCGTGCCGAAGTCAAATTGGTCGTCATGGTACTCGAGCGAAACTGAGTGCTTTAACGGTCGCCGCTCGGCCACACAGCCGTCCAGAGACTCGTGGGAGGACTCCCCTGAAAGCTGGATTCCCACCCATCGTTTGTTTCAAATCTTAGCGCACTCGGTGAAAAGTAAGCGCTAAAAGGTCCTGCCAAAGTCACATAGGTTGTCATGTTACAATTTAGTCAATAAAGGCCTACTACTGGACCGAAAACGAGTGCTTTGACGCTCGCCGTTATGCCCCACGACCTCCGAGAGGCTTGGAAGAGGCCTCCCCTGAAAGCTGGATTCCCACCCATCGTTTGTTTCAAATCTTCGCCCAGTAGCTGAAAAGTAGGCGCTAAAAAGTCCTGCCAAAATCACAAAGGTCGTCATGGTACAATTTAGTCAATAAAGGCCTACTACTGGAGCGAAACTGAGTGCTTTAACGCTCGCCGTTCGGCCCCACAACCTCCGAGAGGCTTGGAAGAAGCTTCCCCTGAAAGCTGGATTCCCACCGATGGTTTGTTTCAAATCTTAGCACAGTAGCTGAAAAGTAGGCGCGAAAAAGTCCTGCCAAAATCCGATAGGTCATCATGTTACAATTTAGTCAATAAAGGCCTCCTACTGGACCGAAACCGAGTGCTTTGACGCTCGCCGTTAGGCCCCACAACCTCTGAGAGGCTTGGAAATGGCCTCCCCTGAAAGCTGGATTCCCAAGGATTGTCTGTGTGAATTCTTAGCCCGCTAGGCTGAAATTAAGCGACCTAAAGTCGTGCCGAAGTCAAATCGGTCGTCATGGTACTCGAGCGAAACTGAGTGCTTTAAAGCTCGCCGCTCGGACCTCACAGTCGTCCAGAGACTCGGGGGAGGACTCCCCTGAAAGCTGGATTCCCACCGATCGTTTGTTTCAAATCTTAGCGCACTAGGAAAAAAGTAAGCGCTAAAAAGTCCTGCCAAAGTCACATAGGTTGTCATGTTACAATTTAGTCAATAAAAGCCTACTACTGGAGCGAAACCGAGTGCTTTGACGCTCGCTGTTCGGGCCCACGACCTCCGAGAGGCTTGGAAGAGGCCTCCCCTGAAAGCTGGATTCCCACCGATCGTTTCTTTCAAATCTTAGCCCAGTAGCTGAAAAGTAGGCGCTAAAAAGTCCTGCCAAAATCACATAGATCGTCATGTTACAATTTAGTCAATAAAGGCCTCCTACTGGACCGAAACCGAGTGCTTTGACGCTCGCCGTTAGGCCCCACGACCTCTGAGAGGCTTGGATGTGGCATCCCCTGAAAGCTGGATTCCCAAGGATTGTCTGTATGAATTCCTAGCCCGCTAGGCTGGAATTAAGAGACCTAAAGTCGTGCCGAAGTCAAATCGGTCGTCATGGTACTCGAGCGAAACTGAGTGCTTTAAAGCTCGCCGCTCGGCCCCACAGCCATCCAGAGACTCGGGGGAGGACTCCCCTGAAAGCTTGATTCCCACTGATCGTTTGTTTCAAATCTTAGCCCAGTAGCTGAAAAGTAGGCGCTAAAAAGTCCTGCCAAAATCACATAGATCGTCATGTTACAATTTAGTCAATAAAGGCCTCCTACTGGACCGAAACTGAGTGCTTTAATGCTCGCCGCTCGGCCCCACAGCCGTCCAGAGACTCGGGGGTGGACTCCCCTGAAAGATGGATTCCCACCGATAATGTGTTTCAAATCTTAGCCCACTAACTCAAAAGTAAGCGCTAAAATGTCCTGCCAAAATCACATAGGTCGTCATGGTACAATTTAGTCAATAAAGGCCTACTACTGGACCGAAAACGAGTGCTTTGACGCTCGCCGTTATGCCCCACGACCTCCGAGAGGCTTGGAAGAGGCCTCCCCTGAAAGCTGGATTCCCACCGATCGTTTGTTTCAAATCTTCGCCCAGTAGCTGAAAAGTAGGCGCTAAAAAGTCCTGCCAAAATCACATAGGTCGTCATGTTACAATTTAGTCAATAAAGGCCTCCTACTGGACCGAAACCGAGTGCTTTGACGCTCGCCGTTAGGCCCCACGACCTCTGAGAGGCTTGGATGTGGCATCCCCTGAAAGCTGGATTCCCAAGGATTGTCTGTATGAATTCCTAGCCCGCTAGGCTGAAATTAAGAGACCTAAAGTCGTGCCGAAGTCAAATCGGTCGTCATGGTACTCGAGCGAAACTGAGTGCTTTAAAGCTCGCCGCTCGGCCCCACAGCCATCCAGAGACTCGGGGGAGGACTCCCCTGAAAGCTTGATTCCCACTGATCGTTTGTTTCAAATCTTAGCCCAGTAGCTGAAAAGTAGGCGCTAAAAAGTCCTGCCAAAATCACATAGGTCGTCATGTTACAATTTAGTCAATAAAGGCCTATGACTGGAGAGAAACCGAGTACTTTGACGCTCGCCGCTCGGCCCCACAGCCGTCCAGAGACTCGGGGGAGGACTCCCCTGAAAGCTGAATTCCCACCGATCGTTTGTTTCAAATCTTAGCCCAGTAGCTGAAAAGTAGGTGCTAAAAAGTCCTGCCAAAATCACATAGGTCGTCATGTTACAATTTAGTCAATAAAGGCCTACGACTGGAGAGAAACCGAGTGCTTTGACGCTCACCGTTCGGCCCCACAGCCGTCCAGAGATTCGGGGGAGGCCTCCCCTGAAAGCTGAATTCCCACCGATCGTTTGTTTCAAATCTTAGCCCACTAGCTCAAAAGTAGGCGCTAAAAGGTCTTGCCAAAGTCACATAGGTCGTCATGTTACAATTTAGTCAATAAAGGCCTACTACTGGAGAGAAACCGAATGCTTTGACGCTCGGCCCCACGACCTCTGAGAGGCTTGGAAGAGGCCTCCCCTGAAAGCTGGATTCCCACCGATCGTTTATTTCAAATCTTAGCCCAGTAGCTGAAAAGTAGGCGCTAAAAAGTCCTGCCAAAATCACACAGGTCGTCATGTTACAATTTACTCAATAAAGGTCAACTACTGGAGAGAAACCGAGTGCTTTGACGCTCGCCGTTCGCCCCCACAGCCGTGCAGAGACTCGGTGGAGGCCTCCCCTGAAAGCTGGCTTCCCACCGATCGTTTGTTTCAAATCTTAGCCCACTAGCTCAAAAGTAAGCGCTAAAAGTCCTGCCAAAGTCACATAGGTCGTCATGTTACAATTTAGTCAATAAAAGCCTACTACTGGAGCGAAACCGAGTGCTTTGACGCTCGCCGTTCGGGCCCACGACCTCCGAGAGGCTTGGAAGAGGCCTCCCCTGAAAGCTGGCTTCCCACCGATCGTTTGTTTCAAATCTTAGCCCTGTAGCTGAAAAGTAGGCGCTAAAAAGTCCTGCCAAAATCACATAGGTCGTCATGTTACAATTTAGTCAATAAAGGCCTCTGACTGGACCGAAACTGAGTGCTTTAACGCTCGCCGCTCGGCCCCACAGCCGTCCAGAGACTCGGGGGAGGCCTCCCCTGAAAGCTGGTTTCCCACCGATCGTTTGTTTCAAATCTTAGCCCACTAGCTCAAAAGTAGGCGCTAAAAAGTCCTGCCAAAATCACATAGGTCGTCATGTTACAATTTAGTCAATAAAGGCCTACGACTGGAGAGAAACCGAGTGCTTTGACGCTCACCGTTCGGCCCCACAGCCGTCCAGAGATTCGGGGGAGGCCTCCCCTGAAAGCTGGATTCCCACCGATCGTTTGTTTCAAATCTTAGCCCACTAGCTCAAAAGTAGGCGCTAAAAAGTCTTGCCAAAGTCACATAGGTCGTCATGTTACAATTTAGTCAATAAAGGCCTACTACTGGAGAGAAACCGAGTGCTTTGACGCTCACCGTTCGGCCCCACAGCCGTCCAGAGATTCGGGGGAGGCCTCCCCTGAAAGCTGGATTCCCACCGATCGTTTGTTTCAAATCTTAGCCCACTAGCTCAAAAGTAGGCGCTAAAAGGTCTTGCCAAAGTCACATAGGTCGTCATGTTACAATTTAGTCAATAAAGGCCTACTACTGGAAAGAAACCGAGTGCTATGACGCTCGCCGTTCGGCCCCACTACCTCCGAGAGCCTTGGAAGAGGCCTCCCCTGAAAGCTGGATTCCCAAGGCTTGTCTGTGTGAATTCCTTGCCCGCTAGGCAGAAATTAAGCGACCTAAAGTTGTGCCAAAGTCAAATCGGTCGTCATGGTACTCGAGCGAAACTGAGTGCTTTAACGCTCGCCGCTCGGCCCCACAGCCGTACAGAGACTCGGGGGAGGCCTCCCCTGAAAGCTGGATTCCCACCGATCGTTTGTTTCAAATCTTAGCCCAGTAGCTGAAAAGTAGGCGCAAAAAAGTCCTGCCAAAATCACATAGGTTGTCATGTTACAATTTAGTCAATAAAGGCCTACTACTGGAGAGAAACCGAATGCTTTGACGCTCGCCGCTCGGCCCCACGACCTCTGAGAGGCTTGGAAGAGGCCTCCCCTGAAAGCTGGATTCCCACCGATCGTTTATTTCAAATCTTAGCCCAGTAGCTGAAAAGTAGGCGCTAAAAAGTCCTGCCAAAATCACACAGGTCGTCATGTTACAATTTACTCAATAAAGGTCAACTACTGGAGAGAAACCGAGTGCTTTGACGCTCGCCGTTCGCCCCCACAGCCGTGCAGAGACTCGGTGGAGGCCTCCCCTGAAAGCTGGCTTCCCACCGATCGTTTGTTTCAAATCTTAGCCCACTAGCTCAAAAGTAAGCGCTAAAAAGTCCTGCCAAAGTCACATAGGTCGTCATGTTACAATTTAGTCAATAAAAGCCTACTACTGGAGCGAAACCGAGTGCTTTGACGCTCGCCGTTCGGGCCCACGACCTCCGAGAGGCTTGGAAGAGGCCTCCCCTGAAAGCTGGCTTCCCACCGATCGTTTGTTTCAAATCTTAGCCCTGTAGCTGAAAAGTAGGCGCTAAAAAGTCCTGCCAAAATCACATAGGTCGTCATGTTACAATTTAGTCAATAAAGGCCTCTGACTGGACCGAAACTGAGTGCTTTAACGCTCGCCGCTCGGCCCCACAGCCGTCCAGAGACTCGGGGGAGGCCTCCCCTGAAAGCTGGTTTCCCACCGATCGTTTGTTTCAAATCTTAGCCCACTAGCTCAAAAGTAGGCGCTAAAAAGTCCTGCCAAAATCACATAGGTCGTCATGTTACAATTTAGTCAATAAAGGCCTACGACTGGAGAGAAACCGAGTGCTTTGACGCTCACCGTTCGGCCCCACAGCCGTCCAGAGATTCGGGGGAGGCCTCCCCTGAAAGCTGGATTCCCACCGATCGTTTGTTTCAAATCTTAGCCCACTAGCTCAAAAGTAGGCGCTAAAAAGTCTTGCCAAAGTCACATAGGTCGTCATGTTACAATTTAGTCAATAAAGGCCTACTACTGGAAAGAAACCGAGTGCTATGACGCTCGCCGTTCGGCCCTACTACCTCCGAGAGCCTTGGAAGAGGCCTCCCCTGAAAGCTGGATTCCCAAGGCTTGTCTGTGTGAATTCCTTGCCCGCTAGGCAGAAATTAAGCGACCTAAAGTTGTGCCAAAGTCAAATCGGTCGTCATGGTACTCGAGCGAAACTGAGTGCTTTAACGCTCGCCGCTCGGCCCCACAGCCGTACAGAGACTCGGGGGAGGCCTCCCCTGAAAGCTGGATTCCCACCGATCGTTTGTTTCAAATCTTAGCCCAGTAGCTGAAAAGTAGGCGCAAAAAAGTCCTGCCAAAATCACATAGGTTGTCATGTTACAATTTAGTCAATAAAGGCCTACTACTGGAGAGAAACCGAATGCTTTGACGCTCGCCGCTCGGCCCCACGACCTCTGAGAGGCTTGGAAGAGGCCTCCCCTGAAAGCTGGATTCCCACCGATCGTTTATTTCAAATCTTAGCCCAGTAGCTGAAAAGTAGGCGCTAAAAAGTCCTGCCAAAATCACACAGGTCGTCATGTTACAATTTACTCAATAAAGGTCAACTACTGGAGAGAAACCGAGTGCTTTGACGCTCGCCGTTCGCCCCCACAGCCGTGCAGAGACTCGGGGGAGGCCTCCCCTGAAAGCTGGCTTCCCACCGATCGTTTGTTTCAAATCTTAGCCCACTAGCTCAAAAGTAAGCGCTAAAAAGTCCTGCCAAAGTCACATAGGTCGTCATGTTACAATTTAGTCAATAAAAGCCTACTACTGGAGCGAAACCGAGTGCTTTGACGCTCGCCGTTCGGGCCCACGACCTCCGAGAGGCTTGGAAGAGGCCTCCCCTGAAAGCTGGCTTCCCACCGATCGTTTGTTTCAAATCTTAGCCCAGTAGCTGAAAAGTAGGCGCTAAAAAGTCCTGCCAAAATCACATAGGTCGTCATGTTACAATTTAGTCAATAAAGGCCTCTGACTGGACCGAAACTGAGTGCTTTAACGCTCGCCGCTCGGCCCCACAGCCGTCCAGAGACTCGGGGGAGGCCTCCCCTGAAAGCTGGTTTCCCACCGATCGTTTGTTTCAAATCTTAGCCCACTAGCTCAAAAGTAAGCGCTACAAAGTCCTGCCAAAATCACATAGGTCGTCATGTTACAATTTAGTCAATAAAAGCCTACTACTGGAGCGAAACCGAGTGCTTTGACGCTCGCCGTTCGGCCTCACGAGCTCCGAGAGGCTTGGAAGAGGCCTCCCTTTAAAGCTGGATTCCCAAGGCTTGTCTGTGTAAATTCCTAGCCCGCAAGGCAGAAATTAAGCGACCTAAAGTCGTGCCGAAGTCAAATCGGTCGTCATGGTACTTGAGCGAAACTGAGTGCTTTAACGCTCGCTGCTCGGCCCCACAGCCGTCCAGAGACTCGGGGGAGGCCTCCCCTGAAAGCTGGTTTCCCACCGATCGTTTGTTTCAAATCTTAGCCCACTAGCTCAAAAGTAGGCGCTAAAAAGTCCTGCCTAAATCACATAGGTCGTCATGTTACAATTTACTCAATAAAGGCCAACTACTGGAGAGAAACCGAGTGCTTAGACTCTCGCCGTTCGCCCCCACAGCCGTCCAGAGACTCGGGGGAGGCCTCCCCTGAAAGCTGGATTCCCACCGATCGTTTGTTTCAAATCTTAACCCACTAGCTCAAACGTAAGCGCTAAAAAGTCCTGCCAAAGTCACATAGGTCGTCATGTTACAATTTAGTCAATAAAAGCCTACTACTTGAGCGAAACTGAGTGCTTTAACGCTCGCCGCTCGGCCGCACAGCCTTCCAGAGACTCTGGGGAGGACTCCCCTGAAAGCTGGATTCCCACCGATCGTTTGTTTCAAATCTTAGCGCACTAGGTCAAAAGTAAGCGCTAAAAAGTCCTCCCAAAGTCACATAGGTTGTCATGTTACAATTTAGTCAATAAAGGCCTACTACTGGAGCGAAACCGAGTGCTTTGACGCTCACCGTTCGCCCCCACAGCCGTCCAGAGACTCGGGGGAGGCCTCCCCTGAAAGCTGGATTCCCACCGATCGTTTGTTTCAAATCTTAGCCCACTAGCTCAAAAGTAAGCGCTAAAAAGTCCTGCCAAAGTCACATAGGTCGTCATGTTACAATTTAGTCAATAAAAGCCTTCTACTGGAGCGAAACCGAGTGCTTTGACGCTCGCCGTTCGGGCCCACGACCTCCGAGAGGCTTGGAAGAGGCCTCCCCTGAAAGCTGGCTTCCCACCGATCGTTTGTTTCAAATCTTAGCCCAGTAGCTGAAAAGTAGGCGCTAAAAAGTCCTGCCAAAATCACATAGGTCGTCATGTTACAATTTAGTCAATAAAGGCCTCTGACTGGACCGAAACTGAGTGCTTTAACGCTCGCCGCTCGGCCCCACAGCCGTCCAGAGACTCGGGGGAGGCCTCCCCTGAAAGCTGGTTTCCCACCGATCGTTTGTTTCAAATCTTAGCCTACTAGCTCAAAAGTAGGCGCTAAAAAGTCCTGCCTAAATCACATAGGTCGTCATGTTACAATTTACTCAATAAAGGCCAACTACTTGAGCGAAACTGAGTGCTTTAACGCTCGCCGCTCGGCCGCACAGCCTTCCAGAGACTCGGGGGAGGACTCCCCTGAAAGCTGGATTCCCACCGATCGTTTGTTTCAAATCTTAGCGCACTAGGTCAAAAGTAAGCGCTAAAAAGTCCTCCCAAAGTCACATAGGTTGTCATGTTACAATTTAGTCAATAAAGGCCTACTACTGGAGCGAAACAGAGTGCTTTGACGCTCGCCGTTCGCCCCCACAGCCGTCCAGAGACTCGGGGGAGGCCTCCCCTGAAAGCTGGATTCCCACCGATCGTTTGTTTCAAATCTTAGCCCACTAGCTCAAAAGTAAGCCCTAAAAAGTCCTGCCAAAGTCACATAGGTCGTCATGTTACAATTTAGTCAATAAAAGCCTACTACTGGAGCGAAACCGAGTGCTTTGACGCTTGCCGTTCGGCCTCACGAGCTCCGAGAGGCTTGGAAGAGGCCTCCCTTTAAAGCTGGATTCCCAAGGCTTGTCTGTGTAAATTCCTAGCCCGCAAGGCAGAAATTAAGCGACCTAAAGTCGTGCCGAAGTCAAATCGGTCGTCATGGTACTTGAGCAAAACTGAGTGCTTTAACGCTCGCCGTTCGCCCCCACAGCCGTCCAGAGACTCGGGGGTGGACTCCCCTGAAAGCTGGATTCCCACCGATCGTTTGTTTCAAATCTTAGCCCACTAGCTCAAAAGTAAGCGCTAAAAAGTCCTGCCAAAGTCACATAGGTCGTCATGTTACAATTTAGTCAATAAAAGCCTACTACTGGAGCGAAACCGAGTGCTTTGACGCTCGCCGTTCGCCCCCACAGCCGTCCAGAGACTCGGGGGAGGCCTCCCCTGAAAGCTGGATTCCCACCGATCGTTTGTTTCAAATCTTAGCCCACTAGCTCAAAAGTAAGCGCTACAAAGTCCTGCCAAAATCACATAGGTCGTCATGTTACAATTTAGTCAATAAAAGCCTACTACTGGAGCGAAACCGAGTGCTTTGACGCTCGCCGTTCGGCCTCACGAGCTCCGAGAGGCTTGGAAGAGGCCTCCCTTTAAAGCTGGATTCCCAAGGCTTGTCTGTGTAAATTCCTAGCCCGCAAGGCAGAAATTAAGCGACCTAAAGTCGTGCCGAAGTCAAATCGGTCGTCATGGTACTTGAGCGAAACTGAGTGCTTTAACGCTCGCTGCTCGGCCCCACAGCCTTCCTGAGACTCGGGGGTGGACTCCCCTGAAAGCTGGATTCCCACCGATTGTTTGTTTCAAATCTTAGCGCACTAGGTCAAAAGTAAGCGCTAAAAAGTCCTCCCAAATTCACATAGGTTGTCATGTTACAATTTAGTCAATAAAGGCCTACTACTGGAGCGAAACCGAGTGCTTTGACGCTCGCCGTTCGGGCCCACGACCTCCGAGAGGCTTGGAAGAGGCCTCCCCTGAAAGCTGGCTTCCCACCGATCGTTTGTTTCTAATCTTAGCCCAGTAGCTCAAAAGTAGGCGCTAAAAAGTCCTGCCAAAATCACATAGGTCGTCATGTTACAACTAATTCAATAAAGGCCAACTACTGGAGAGAAACCGAGTGCTTTGACGCTCGCCGTTCGCCCCCACAGCCGTGCAGAGACTCGGGGGAGGCCTCCCCTGAAAGCTGGCTTCCCACCGATCGTTTGTTTCAAATCTTAGCCCACTAGCTCAAAAGTAAGCGCTAAAAAGTCCTGCCAAAGTCACATAGGTCGTCATGTTACAATTTAGTCAATAAAAGCCTACTACTGGAGCGAAACCGAGTGCTTTGACGCTCGCCGTTCGGGCCCACGACCTTCCTGAGACTCGGGGATGGACTCCCCTGAAAGCTGGATTCCCACCGATCGTTTGTTTCAAATCTTAGCGCACTAGGTCAAAAGTAAGCGCTAAAAAGTCCTCCCAAAGTCACATAGGTTGTCATGTTACAATTTAGTCAATAAAGGCCTACTACTGGAGCGAAACCGAGTGCTTTGACGCTCGCCGTTCGGCCTCACGAGCTCCGAGAGGCTTGGAAGAGGCCTCCCTGAAAGCTGGCTTCCCACCGATCGTTTGTTTCAAATCTTAGCCCAATAGCTGAAAAGTAGGCGCTAAAAAGTCCTGCCAAAATCACATAGGTCGTCATGTTACAATTTAGTCAATAAAGGCCTCCGACTGGACCGAAACTGAGTGCTTTAACGCTCGCCGCTCGGCCCGACAGCCGTCCAGAGACTCGGGAGAGGACTCCCCTGAAAGCTGGATTCCCACCGATCGTTTGTTTCAAATCTTAGCGCACTAGGTCAAAAGTAAGCGCTAAAAACTCCTCCCAAAGTCACATAGGTTGTCATGTTACAATTTAGTCAATAAAGGCCTACTACTGGAGCGAAACCGAGTGCTTTGACGCTCGCCGTTCGGGCCCACGACCTCCGAGAGGCTTGGGAGAGGCCTCCCTGAAAGCTGGCTTCCCACCGATCGTTTCTTTCAAATCTTAGCCCAATAGCTGAAAAGTAGGCGCTAAAAAGTCCTGCCAAAGTCACATAGGTCGTCATGTTACAATTTAGTCAATAAAGGCCTACTACTGGAGCAAAAACCAGTGCTTTGACGCTCGCCGTTCGGCCCCACGACCTCCGAGAGGCTTGGAAGAGGCCTCCCCTGAAAGCTGGATTCCCAAGGATTGTCTGTGTGAATTCCTAGCCCGCTAGGCTGAAATTAAGCGACCTAAAGCCGTGCCGAAGTCAAATCGGTCGTCATGGTACTCGAGCGAAACTGAGTGCTTTAACGCTCGCCGCTCGGCCCCACAGCCGTCCAGAGACTTGGGGGAGACCTCCCCTGAAAGCTGGATTCCCACCGATATTGTGTTTCAAATCGTAGCCCACTAGCTCAAAAGTAAGCGCTAAAAAGTCCTGCCAAAGTCACATAGGTCGTCATGTTACAATTTAGTCAATAAAGGCCGACTACTGGACCGAAACTGAGTGCTTTAACGGTCGCCACTCTGCCCCACAGCCGTCCAGAGACTCGAGGGAGGCGTCCCCTGAAAGCTGGATTCCCACCGATCGTTTGTTTCAAATCTTAGCCCACGAGCTCAAAAGTAGGCGCTAAAAAGTCATGTCAAAGTCACATAGGTCGTCATGTTACAATTTAGTCAATAAAGGCCTACTACTGGAGCGAAAACGAGTGCTTTGACGCTCGCCGTTCGGCCCCACGAGCTCCGAGAGGCTTGGAAGAGGCCTCCCCTGAAAGCTGGATTCCCACCGATCGTTTGTTTCAAATCTTCGCCCAGTAGCTGAAAAGTAGGAGCTAAAAAGTCCTGCCAAAATCACATAGGTCGTCATGTTACAATTTAGTCAATAAAGGCCAACTACTGGAGAGAAACCGAGTGCTTTGACGCTCGCCGTTCGCCCCCACAGCCGTCCAGAGACTCGGGGGAGGCCTCCCCTGAAAGCTGGATTCCCACCGATCGTTTGTTTCAAATCTTAGTCCACTAGCTCTAAAGTAAGCGCTAAAAAGTCCTGCCAAAGTCACATAGGTCGTCATGTTACAATTTAGTCAATAAAAGCCTACTACTGGAGCGAAACCGAGTGCTTTGACGCTCGCCGTTCGGCCTCACGAGCTCCGAGAGGCTTGGAAGAGGCCTCCCTTGAAAGCTGGATTCCCAAGGCTTGTCTGTGTAAATTCCTAGCCCGCTAGGCAGAAATTAGGCGACCTAAAGTCGTGCCGAAGTCAAATCGGTCGTCATGGTACTCGAGCAAAACTGAGTGCTTTAACGCTCGCCACTCGGCCCCAAAGCCGTCCAGAGACTCGGGGGAGGACTCCCCTGAAAGCTGGATTCCCACCAATCGTTTGTTTCAAATCTTAGCCCACTAGCTCAAAAGTAAGCGCTAAAACGTCCTGCCAAAGTCACCTAGGTCATCATGTTACAATTTAGTCAATAAAGGCCTACTACTGGAGCGAAACCGAGTGCTTCGACGCTCGCCGTTCGGCCACACGACCTCTGAGAGGCTTGGAAGAAGCCTCCCCTGAAAGCTGGATTGCCAAGGATTGTCTGTGTGAATTCCTAGCCCGCTAGGCTGAAATTAAGCGACCTAAATTCGTGCCGAAGTCAAATCGGTCGTCATGGTACTCGAGCGAAATTGAGTGCTTTAATGCTCGCCGCTCGGCCCCACAGCCATCCAGAGACTCGGGGGAGGACTCCCCTGAAAGCTGGATTCCCACCGATAATTTGATTCAAATCTTAGCCCACTTGCTCAAAAGTAAGCGCTAAAAAGTCCTGCCAAAGTCACATAGGTCTGTCATGTTACAATTTAGTCAATAAAGGCCGACTACTGGAGCGAAACCGAGTGCTTTGACGCTCGCCGTTCGGCCCCACGACCTCCAGAGATGCTTGGAAGAGGCCTCCCCTGAAAGCTGGATTCCCACCGATCGTTTGTTTCTAATCTTAGCCCACTAGCTCAAACGTAGGCGCTAAAAAGTCCTGCCAAAGTCACAAGGTCGTCACTGTTACAATTTAGTCAATAAAGGCCTACTACTGGAGAGAAACCGAGTGCTTTGAACGCTCGCCGTTCGGCCCCACAGCTGTCCAGAGACTCGGGGGAGGCCTCCCCTGAAAGCTGGATTCCCACCGATCGTTTGTTTCAAATCTTAGCGCACTAGGTCAAAAGTAAGCGCTAAAAAGTCCTGCCAAAGTAACATAGGTTGTCATGTTACAATTTAGTCAATAAAGGCCTACTACTGGAGCGAAACAGAGTACTTTGACGCTCGCCGTTCGGCCCACGACCTCCGAGAGGCTTGGAAGAGGCCTCCCCTGAAAGCTGGATTCCCACCGATCGTTTGTTTCAAATCTTAGCCCAGTAAGCTGAAAAGTAGGCGCTAAAAAGTCCTGCCAAAATCACATAGGTCGTCATGTTACAATTTAGTCAATAAAGGCCTACTACTGGACCAGAACTGAGTGCTTTAACGCTCGCCACTTCTGCCCCCACAGCCGTCCAGAGACTCGGGGGAGGCCTCCCCTGAAAGCTGGATTCCCACCGATCGTTTGTTTCAAATCTTAGCGCACTAGGCTCTAAAAGTAAGCGCTAAAAAGTCCTGCCTAAAGTCACATAGGTTGTCATGTTACAATTTAGTCAATAAAGGCCTACGACTGGAGCGAAACCGAGTGCTTTGACGCTCGCCGTTCGGGCCTCACGACCTCCGAGAGGCTTGGAAGAGGCCTCCCTTGAAAGCTGGATTCCCAAGGCTTGTCTGTGTAAATTCCTAGCCCGCTAGGACTGAAATTAAGCGACCTAAAGTCGTGCCGAAGTCAAATCGGTCGTCATGGTACTCGAGCGAAACTGAGTGCTTTAACGCTCGCCGCTCGGCCCCACAGCCGTCCAGAGACTCGGGGGAGACCTCCCCTGAAAGCTGGATTCCCACCGATATCGTGTTTCAAATCTTAGCCCACTAGCTCAAAAGTAAGCGCTAAAAAGTCCTGCCAAAGTCACATAGGTTGTCATGTTACAATTTAGTCAATAAAGGCCTACTACTGGAGCCGAAACATGAGTGCTTTAACGCTCGCCACTTCGGGCCCCACAGCCGTCCAGAGAGCTTCGGAAGGAGGCCGTCCCCTGAAAGCTGGATTCCCACCGATCGTTTGTTTCAAATCTTAGCCCACGTAGCTGAAAAAGTAGGCGCTAAAAAGTCCTGTCCAAAGTCACATAGGTCGTCATGTTACAATTTAGTCAATAAAGGCCTACTACTGGAGCGAAACCGAGTGCTTTGACGCTCGCACGTTCGGCCCCACGAGCGTCCAGAGAGCTTCGGGAGAGGCCTCCCCTGAAAGCTGGATTCCCACCGATCGTTTGTTTCAAATCTTCGCCCACTAGCTCAAAAGTAGGCAGCTAAAAAGTCCTGCCAAAATCACATAGGTCGTCATGTTACAATTTAGTCAATAAAGGCCTAACTACTGGAGACGAAACCGAGTGCTTTGAACGCTCGCACGTTCGCCCCCACAGCCGTCCAGAGACTCGGGGGAGGCCGTCCCCTGAAAGCTGGATTCCCACCGATCGTTTGTTTCAAATCTTAGCCCACTAGCTCTAAAAGTAGGCGCTAAAAAGTCCTGCCAAAGTCACATAGGTCGTCATGTTACAATTTAGTCAATAAAGCCTACTACTGGAGCGAAACGAGTGCTTTGACGCTCGCCGTTCGGCCCTCACGAACCTCCTGAGAGGCTTGGAAGAGGCCTCCCCTGAAAGCTGGATTCCCAAGGCTTGTCTGTGTAAATTCCTAGCCCGCTAGGCAGAAATTAGGCGACCTAAAGTCGTGCCGAAGTCAAATCGGTCGTCATGGTACTCGAGCGAAACTGAGTGCTTTAACGCTCGCCGCTCGGCCCCACAGCCGTCCAGAGACTCGGGGGAGGCCTCCCCTGAAAGCTGGATTCCCACCGATATTGTGTTTCAAATCGTAGCCCACTAGCTCAAAAGTAAGCGCTAAAAAGCCCTGCCAAAGTCACATAGGTCGTCATGTTACAATTTAGTCAATAAAGGCCTACTAATGGAGCGAAACCGACTGCTTTGACGCTCGCCGTTCAGCCCCACGACCTCTGAGAGGCTTGAAAGAGGCCTCCCCTGAAAGCTGGATTCCCAAGGATTGTCTGTGTGAATTCCTAGCCCGTTAGGCTGAAATTAAGCGACCTAAAGTCGTGCCGAAGTCAAATCGGTCGTCATGGTACTCGAGCGAAACTGAGTGCTTTAACGCTCGCCGCTCGGCCCCACAGCTGTCCAGAGACTCGGGGGAGGCCTCCCCTGAAAGCTGGATTCCCACCGATAATTGTGTTTCAAATCGTAGCCCACTAGCTCAAAGAGTAAGCGCTAAAAAGTCCTGCCAAAGTCACATAGGTCGTCATGTTACAATTTAGTCAATAAAGGCCTACTACTGGAGCGAAACTCGAGTGCTTTGACGCTCGCACGTTCGCCCCACAGACCGTCCAGAGAGCTTGGGAAGAGGCCTCCCCTGAAAGCTGGATTCCCGACCGATCGTTTGATTTCAAATCTTATCCCACTAGCTGAAAAGTAGGCGCTAAAAAGTCCTGCCAAAGTCACATAGGTCGTCATGTTACAATTTAGTCAATAAAGGCCGAAAGTTTGAAAAACAACCAAACTTTTACGTCACTTCTGAATTCAAAAGTAGCTATCTATCAATTTTTGTGTATTTGTAATAACATGAGGCAGTCATACATTTATGTAGGTTCAGAGTCACAATGTATCATGTAAATACATGCAAATGAATACACTGCATGTGGGAGTTATGTCTTTTAATTGCACATTGTGCAAAAAAAAAAAATTGCAAAATCTTAGTTAATACTTGATTGGAGTCAAAGAAATAATTTCTTAGTTCAGATGCAAGACAACTAATTGTGTTCTTGAACGCATCATATTTATACCCTTAAAAAAAATGTGAGTGCAGCATTGCTGCACACAACTCTGCCTTGAAACACTGACTCTCATAGTGTGGTATGAGTACCACTTGTGGTATGCTGGCTCCCTCTAGTGGTACCCAAACAGATCACTGAATTCATTGTTCACATAGTGCATAAATGTTACATGGGCTTCAACTTTTCTTTTTCTTCATCCAGTACAGTACATACGTATAGTTCGGTTGTATTTCCCTTTTAGGTACAATATTTTTGCCTTTAACCATTCAGAAATATTTGCTTTTAAACATTAATTTAGGTGAAACTTTCTTTTTCACCTAATTCAGGTGCATCTTGAATCTAATTGGTTACTTAAACATATCATTCCAAGATACAACTATAAAGTCAGGATTTATGATCGATCGTTTGTTTCAAATCTTAGCCCAGTAGCTGAAAAGTAGGCGCTAAAAAGTCCTGCCAAAATCACATAGGTCGTCATGTTACAATTTACTCAATAAAGGCCAACTACTGGAGAGAAACCGAGTGCTTTGACGCTCGCCGTTCGGCCCCACAGCTGTCCAGAGACTCGGGGGAGGCCTCCCCTGAAAGCTGGATTCCCACCGATCGTTTGTTTCAAATCTTAGCGCACTAGCTCAAAAGTAAGCGCTAAAATATATGGGCTAAGGTTTGAAACAAACGTGACAACATAGGTTGTCATGTCTTGTTACAATTTAGTCAATAAAGGCCTACTACTGGAGCGAAACCGAGTGCTTTGACGCTCGCCGTTCGGCCCCACGACCTCAGAGAGGCTCGGAAGAGGCCTCCCCTGAAAGCTGGATTCCCACCGATCGTTTGTTTCAAATCTTAGCCCACTAGCTCAAAAGTAGGCGCTAAAAAGTCCTGCCAAAATCACATAGGTCGTCATTTTACAATTTAGTCAATAAAGGCCTACTACTGGAGCGAAACCGAGTGCTTTGACGCTCGCCGTTCGGCCTCACGAGCTCCGAGAGGCTTGGAAGAGACCTCCCTTTAAAGCTGGATACCCAAGGCTTGTCTGTGTAAATTCCTAGCCCACTAGGCAGAAATTAAGCGACCTAAAGTCGTGCCGAAGTCAAATCGGTCGTCATGGTACTCGAGCGAAACTGAGTGCTTTAACACTCGCCGCTCGGCCCCACAGCCTTCCAGAGACTCGGGGGAGGACTCCCCTGAAAGCTGGATTCCCACCGATCGTTTGTTTCAAATCTTAGCGCACTAGGTCAAAAGTAAGCGCTAAAAAGTCCTGCCAAAATCACATAGGTTGTCATGTTACAATTTAGTCAATAAAGGCCTACTACTGGAGAGAAACCGAATGCCTTGACGCTCGCCGTTCGGCCCCACAAGCTGTCCAGAGACTCAGGGGAGGCCTACCCTGAAAACTGGATTCCCACCGATCGTTTGTTTCAAATCTTAGCCCACTAGCTCAAAAGTAAGCGCTAAAAAGTCCTGCCAAAGTCACATAGGTCGTCACGGTACTCGAGCGAAACTGAGTGCTTTAACGCTCGCCGCTCGGCCCCACAGCCTTCCAGAGACTCGGGGGAGGACTCCCGTGAAAGCTGGATTCCACCGATCGTTTTTTTCAAATCTTAGCCCAGTAGTTGAAAAGTAGGCGCTAAAAAGTCCTGCCAAAGTCACATAGGTCGTCATGTTACAATTTAGTCAATAAAGGCCTACTTCTGGAGCGAAACCGACTGCTTTGACGCTCGCCGTTCGGCCCCACGAGCTCCGAGAGGCTTGGAAGAGGCCTCCCTTGAAAGCTGGATTCCCACCGATCGTTTGTTTCAAATCTTAGCCCAGTAGTTGAAAAGTAGGCGCTAAAAAGTCCTGCCAAAATCACATAGGTCGTCATGTTACAATTTACTCAATAAAGGCCAACTACTGGAGAGAAACCGAGTGCTTTGACGCTCGCCGTTCGGCCCCACAGCTGTCCAGAGACTCGGGGGAGGCCTCCCCTGAAAGCTGGATTCCCACCGATCGTTTGTTTCAAATCTTAGCCCAGTAGTTGAAAAGTAGGCGCTAAAAAGTCCTGCCAAAATCACATAGGTCGTCATGTTACAATTTAGTCAATAAAGGCCTACTACTGGAGCGAAACCGAGTGCTTTGACGCTCGCCGTTCGGCCTCACGAGCTCCGAGAGGCTTGGAAGAGACCTCCCTTTAAAGCTGGATACCCAAGGCTTGTCTGTGTAAATTCCTAGCCCACTAGGCAGAAATTAAGCGACCTAAAGTCGTGCCGAAGTCAAATCGGTCGTCATGGTACTCGAGCGAAACTGAGTGCTTTAACACTCGCCGCTCGGCCCCACAGCCTTCCAGAGACTCGGGGGAGGACTCCCCTGAAAGCTGGATTCCCACCGATCGTTTGTTTCAAATCTTAGCGCACTAGGTCAAAAGTAAGCGCTAAAAAGTCCTGCCAAAATCACATAGGTTGTCATGTTACAATTTAGTCAATAAAGGCCTACTACTGGAGAGAAACCGAATGCCTTGACGCTCGCCGTTCGGCCCCACAGCTGTCCAGAGACTCAGGGTAGGCCTACCCTGAAAACTGGATTCCCACCGATCGTTTGTTTCAAATCTTAGCCCACTAGCTCAAAAGTAAGCGCTAAAAAGTCCTGCCAAAGTCACATAGGTCGTCACGGTACTCGAGCGAAACTGAGTGCTTTAACGCTCGCCGCTCGGCCCCACAGCCTTCCAGAGACTCGGGGGAGGACTCCCGTGAAAGCTGGATTCCCACCGATCGTTTTTTTTCAAATCTTAGCCCAGTAGTTGAAAAGTAGGCGCTAAAAAGTCCTGCCAAAGTCACATAGGTCGTCATGTTACAATTTAGTCAATAAAGGCCTACTTCTGGAGCGAAACCGACTGCTTTGACGCTCGCCGTTCGGCCCCACGAGCTCCGAGAGGCTTGGAAGAGGCCTCCCTTGAAAGCTGGATTCCCACCGATCGTTTGTTTCAAATCTTAGCCCAGTAGTTGAAAAGTAGGCGCTAAAAAGTCCTGCCAAAATCACATAGGTCGTCATGTTACAATTTACTCAATAAAGGCCAACTACTGGAGAGAAACCGAGTGCTTTGACGCTCGCCGTTCGGGCCCCACAGCTGTCCAGAGACTCGGGCCTCCCCTGAAAGCTGGATTCCCACCGATCGTTTGTTTCAAATCTTAGCGCACTAGCTCAAAAGTAAGCGCTAAAATATATGGGCTAAGATTTGAAACAAACGTGACAACATAGGTTGTCATGTCATGTTACAATTTAGTCAATAAAGGCCTACTACTGGAGCGAAACCGAGTGCTTTGACGCTCGCCGTTCGGCCCCACGACCTCAGAGAGGCTCGGAAAGAGGCCTCCCTGAAAGCTGGATTCCCACCGATCGTTTCGTTCAAATCTTAGCCCAGTAGCTGAAAAGTAGGCGCTAAAAAGTCCTGCCAAAATCACATAGGTCGTCATGTTACAATTTAGTCAATAAAGGCCTATGACTGGACCGAAACTGAGTGCTTTAATGCTCGCCGCTCGGCCCCACAGCCGTCCAGAGACTCGGGGGTGGACTCCCTGAAAGCTGGATTCCCACCGATAATGTGTTTCAAATCTTAGCCCACTAACTCAAAAGTAAGCGCTAAAATGTCCTGCCAAAATCACATAGGTCGTCATGGTACAATTTAGTCAATAAAGGCCTACTACTGGACCGAAAACGAGTGCTTTGACGCTCGCCGTTATGCCCCACGACCTCCGAGAGGCTTGGAAGAGGCCTCCCCTGAAAGCTGGATTCCCACCGATCGTTTTGTTCAAATCTTCGCCCAGTAGCTGAAAAGTAGGCGCTAAAAAGTCCTGCCAAAATCACATAGGTCGTCATGTTACAATTTAGTCAATAAAGGCCTCCTACTGGACCGAAACCGAGTGCTTTGACGCTCGCCGTTAGGCCCCACGACCTCTGAGAGGCTTGGAAGTGGCATCCCCTGAAAGCTGGATTCCCAAGGATTGTCTGTATGAATTCCTAGCCCGCTAGGCTGAAATTAAGCGACCTAAAGTCGTGCCGAAGTCAAATCGGTCGTCATGGTACTCGAGCGAAAACTGAGTGCTTTAAAGCTCGCCGCTCGGCCCCACAGCCATCCAGAGACTCGGGGGAGGACTCCCCTGATAGCTTGATTCCCACTGATCGTTTGTTTCAAATCTTAGCCCAGTAGCTGAAAAGTAGGCGCTAAAAAGTCCTGCCAAAATCACATAGGTCGTCATGTTACAATTTAGTCAATAAAGGCCTATGACTGGAGAGAAACCGAGTACTTTGACGCTCGCCGCCCGGCCCACAGCCGTCCAGAGACTCGGGGGAGGACTCCCCTGAAAGCTGAATTCCCACCGATCGTTTGTTTCAAATCTTAGCCCAGTAGCTGAAAAGTAGGCGCTAAAAAGTCCTGCCAAAATCACATAGGTCGTCATGTTACAATTTAGTCAATAAAGGCCTACTACTGGAGAGAAACCGAATGCTTGGACGCTCGCCGCTCGGCCCCACGACCTCTGAGAGGCTTGGAAGAGGCCTCCCCTGAAAGCTGGATTCCCACCGATCGTTTATTTCAAATCTTAGCCCAGTAGCTGAAAAGTAGGCGCTAAAAAGTCCTGCCAAAATCATACAGGTCGTCATGTTACAATTTACTCAATAAAGGTCAACTACTGGAGAGAAAACCGAGTGCTTTGACGCTCGCCGTTCGCCCCCACAGCCGTGCAGAGACTCGGGGGAGGCCTCCCCTGAAAGCTGGCTTCCCACCGATCGTTTGTTTCAAATCTAGCCCACTAGCTCAAAAGTAAGCGCTAAAAAGTCCTGCCAAAGTCACATAGGTCGTCATGTTACAATTTAGTCAATAAAAGCCTACTACTGGAGCGAAACCGAGTGCTTTGACGCTCGCCGTTCGGGCCCACGACCTCCGAGAGGCTTGGAAGAGGCCTCCCCTGAAAGCTGGCTTCCCACCGATCGTTTGTTTCAAATCTTAGCCCAGTAGCTGAAAAGTAGGCGCTAAAAAGTCCTGCCAAAATCACATAGGTCGTCATGTTACAATTTAGTCAATAAAGGCCTCTGACTGGATCGAAACTGAGTGCTTTAAACGCTCGCCGCTCGGCCCCACAGCCGTCCAGAGACTCGGGAGAGGCCTCCCCTGAAAGCTGGTTTCCCACCGATCGTTTGTTTCAAATCTTAGCCCACTAGCTCAAAAGTAGGCGCTAAAAAGTCCCTGCCAAAATCACATAGGTCGTCATGTTACAATTTAGTCAATAAAGGCCTACGACTGAGAGAAACAGAGTGCTTTGACGCTCACCGTTCGGCCCCACAGCCGTCCAGAGATTCGGGGGAGGCCTCCCCTGAAAGCTGGATTCCCACCGATCGTTTGTTTCAAATCTTAGCCCACTAGCTCAAAAGTAGGCGCTAAAAAGTCTTGCCAAAGTCACATAGGTCGTCATGTTACAATTTAGTCAATAAAAGGCCTACTACTGGAAAGAAACCGAGTGCTTATGACGCTCGCCGTTCGGCCCCAACTACCTCCGAGAGCCTTGGAAGAGGCCTCCCCTGAAAGCTGGATTCCCAAGGCTTGTCTGTGTGAATTCCTTGCCCGCTAGGCAGAAATTAAGCGACCTAAAGTTGTGCCAAAGTCAAATCGGTCGTCATGGTACTCTGAGCGAAACTGAGTGCTTTAACGCTCGCCGCTCGGCCCCACAGCCTTCCTAGAGACTCGGGGGAGGACTCCCCTGAAAGCTGGATTCCCACCGATCGTTTGTTTCAAATCTTAGCGCACTAGGTCAAAAGTAAGCGCTAAAAAAGTCCTCCCAAAGTCACATAGGTTGTCATGTTACAATTTAGTCAATAAAGGCCTACTACTGGAGCGAAAACCGAGTGCTTTGACGCTCGCCGTTCGCCCCCCACAGCCGTCCAGAGACTCGGGAGGAGCCTCCCCTGAAAGCTGGATTCCACCGATCGTTTGTTTCAAATCTTAGCCCACTAGCTCAAAAGTAGGCGCTACAAAGTCCTGCCAAAATCACATAGGTCGTCCATGTTACAATTTAGTCAATAAAAGCCTACTACTGGAGCGAAACCGAGTGCTTTGACGCTCGCCGTTCGGCCTCACGAGCTCCGAGAGGCTTGGAAGAGGCCTCCCTTTAAAGCTGGATTCCCACGGCTTGTCTGTGTAAATTCCTAGCCCGCAAGGCAGAAAGTAAGCGACCTAACAGTCGTGCCGAAGTCAAATCGGTCGTCATGGTACTTGAGCGAAACGGAGTGCTTTAACGCTCGCTGCTCGGCCCCCACAGCCTTCCTGAGACTCGGGGGTGACTCCCCTGAAGCTGGATTCCCACCGATCGTTTTGTTTCAAATCTTAGCGCACTAGGTCAAAAGTAAGCGCTAAAAAGTCCTCCCAAATTCACATAGGTTGTCATGTTACAATTTAGTCAATAAAGGCCTACTACTGGAGCGAAACCGAGTGCTTTGACGCTCGCCGTTCGGGCCCACGACCTCCGAGAGGCTTGGAAGAGGCCTCCCCTGAAAGCTGGCTTCCCACCGATCGTTTGTTTCTAATCTTAGCCCAGTAGCTCAAAAGTAGGCGCTAAAAAGTCCTGCCAAAATCACATAGGTCGTCATGTTACAACTAACTCAATAAAGGCCAACTACTGGAGCGAAACCGAGTGCTTTGACGCTCGCCCGTTCGCCCCCACAGCGATCCAGAGACTCGGGGAGGCCTCCCCTGAAAGCTGGATTCCCACCGATCGTTTGTTTCAAATCTTAGTCCACTAGCTCAAAAGTAAGCGCTAAAAAGTCCTGCCAAAATCACATAGGTCGTCATGTTACAATTTAGTCAATAAAGGCCTCCTACTGGACCGAAACCGAGTGCTTTGACGCTCGCCGTTAGGCCCCACGACCTCTGAGAGGCTTGGAAGTGGCATCCCCTGAAAGCTGGATTCCCAAGGATTGTCTGTATGAATTCCTAGCCCGCTAGGCTGAAATTAAGCGACCTAAAGTCGTGCCGAAGTCAAATCGGTCGTCATGGTACTCGAGCGAAACTGAGTGCTTTAAAGCTCGCCGCTCGGCCCACAGCCATCCAGAGACTCGGGGGAGGCCTCCCCTGAAAGCTGGATTCCCACCGATCGTTTGTTTCAAATCTTAAGCCCAGTAGCTGAAAAGTAGGCGCAAAAAAGTCCTGCCAAAATCACATAGGTCGTCATGTTACAATTTAGTCAATAAAGGCCTACTACTGGAGCCAAACCGAGTGCTTTGAACGCTCGCCGTTCGGGCCCACGACCTCCGAGAGGGCTTGGAAGAGGCCTCCCCTGAAAGCTGGCTTCCCACCGATCGTTTGTTTCAAATCTTAGCCCAGTAGCTGAAAAGTAAGGCGCTAAAAAGTCCTGCCAAAGTCACATAGGTTGTGAATGTTACAATTTAGTCAATAAAGGGTTACTACTGGAGCGAAACCGAGTGCTTCGACGCTCGCCGTTCGGCCCCATGAGCTCCGAGAGGCTTGGAAGAGGCCTCCCTTGAAAGCTGATTCCCAAGGCTTGTCTGTGTGATTTCCTAGCCCGCTAGGCTGAAATTAAGCGACCTAAAGTCGTGCTGAAGTCAAATTGGTCGTCATGGTACTCGAGCGAAACTGAGTGCTTTAACGGTCGCCGCTCGGCCACACAGCCGTCCAGAGACTCGTGGGAGGACTCCCCTGAAAGCTGGATTCCCACCCATCGTTTGTTTCAAATCTTAGCGCACTCGGTGAAAAGTAAGCGCTAAAAGGTCCTGCCAAAGTCACATAGGTTGTCATGTTACAATTTAGTCAATAAAGGCCTACTACTGGACCGAAAACGAGTGCTTTGACGCTCGCCGTTATGCCCACGACCTCCGAGAGGCTTGGAAGAGGCCTCCCCTGAAAGCTGGATTCCCA